>NC_134364.1:3387762-3482762 GCF_048569485.1 Anomaloglossus baeobatrachus | reverse complement strand
CTTGAGTCGGCTCAGGAGCTAATCCTTGCACCGCACCTTGTGGCTTATTCTCATGGGACTGGTGAGACCATATTACGTCTTTCATATTTATGTTGGTTGCTCAGTGGTTAGCATTGGGGCTTTGCAGCACAGGGGTGCTTGGCGTAATTCACACCACATCTGTAAGGAGTTTGTATGTTGTCACCATTTTATGTGAATTATCTCCGGGGTCTCCTTTGCCTCCCACAGTCCAGAGACTGATAGTGAGTTTATGTTGTGAGCCCCAATGGGGACAGTGATGGTGCGATGTAAGCAGGGCTGTGGAGTCGTATAAAATGGACAGACTCCTAAAATATATAATAAATTGGGAACAGCGATCCAATGCAAACAAAACAAGACCCAGCACTCAAATCACAATGTCGTGGGGAACAAATCTATTTAATGGTGGCTCAGTGCAGAATGTGCGGAGATTATTCCAGAAGAATTTGGGAAAGTTGCGAAACGTCCTATAAATGTCTGTTCTGTTCCTGATCTGAGGAGCTCGGCTTTTAGTGGAGATGAATCTGTGCTGCACCTCATCTCCAGGATAAAAGGAGAGAGGTCACCACTTACTACAGGGATGTATCACACACATCAGTCATGTACCGTGTAACCAGAGGTTTCCCTCCGCTCTCTATACAGACACATCTGCAGGGTTTCCCCTCCGCTCTCTATACAGACACATCTGCAGGCTTTTCCCTCCGCTCTCTATACAGACACATCTGCAGGCTTTTCCCTCCGCTCTCTATACAGACACAACTGCAGGATTTCCCCTCCACTCTCTATACAGACACATCTGCAGGTTTTTCCTCCGCTCTATACAGACACATCTGCAGGTTTTTCCCTCCGCTCTCTATACAGACTCATCTGCAGGTTTTTCCCCTCTACTCTCTATACAGACACATCTGCAGGGTTTCCCCTCCGCTCTCTATACAGACACAGCTGCAGGTTTTTCCCTCTGCTCTCTATACAGACACAACTGCAGGATTTCCCCTCCGCTCTCTATACAGACACATCAGCAGGTTTTTCCCCTCCACTCTCTATACAGACACATCTGCAGGTTATTCCCTCCGCTAACTATACAGACACATCTGCAGGATTTCCCCTCCGCTCTCTATACAGACATCTGCAGGGTTTCCCCTCCGCTCTCTATACAGACACAACTGCAGGATTTCCCCTCCGCTCTCTATACAGACACATCTGCAGGGTTTCCCCTCTGCTCTCTATACAGACACATCTGCAGGTTATTCCCTCCGCTCTCTATACAGACACATCTGTAGGTTTTTCCCTCCGCTCTCTATATAGATACATCTGCAGGTTTTTCCCCTCCACTCTCTATACAGACACATCTGCAGGTTTTTCCCTCTGCTCTCTATACAGACACATTTGCAGGTTTTCCCCTCCGCTCTCTATACAGACACATCTGCAGGTTATTCCCTCCGCTCTCTATACAGACACATCTGCAGGTTTTTCCCTCCGCTCTCTATACAGACACATCTGCAGGTTTCTCCCTCCGCTCTCTATACAGACACATCTGGAGGTTTTCCCTTCTGCTCTCTATACAGACACATCTGCAGGTTTTTCCATCCGCTCTCTATATAGACACATCTGCAGGTTTTTTCCTCCGCTCTATACACACATCTGCAGGTTTTTCCCTCCACTCTCTATACAGACACATCTGTAGGTTTTTCCCTCCGCTCTCAATATAGACACATCTGCAGGTTTTTCCCTTCAGCTCTCTATACAGACACATCTGCAGGTTTTTCCCTCCGCTGTCTATATAGACACATCTGCAGGTTTTTCCCTTTTTCTCTCTATACAGACACATCTGTAGGTTTTTCCCTCCGCTCTCTATATAGACACATCTGCAGGTTTTGCCCTTCTGCTCTCTTTACAGACACATCTGCAGGTTTTTCTCAGTATCTGACGTGAAATCACAATAAACCTTTCCCGTTTTAGGTCAATTAGTGACCCAAAACTATTTCTATTTGCCAAATGCTGAAAAGAGAAAAGGAGGGCGCTTCCTTGTGCAAACTTACAGATATTAGGAATTTTCCTCACCAGTATAAGAAGGATAATCTATCCAGGGAGGAAAGGTGGGCTATTAACTCCTTCTGGGGGAGGGGTGGTGCTGATGGATCGGGGGTGCGGTGCTGAAGAGGGGAAAAACAACTGAGTGGTGTTCGGTATTAAGAGGTCCTCAATTCTTCGGAAACTCCCTCCATTGCCAATGGTTTCTTTTTCCCTCCGGATGTCTCCTCGCGTTATTAATCCCCAGTTGGGATTGTATAATGTGGAGTATTACCTACCTGCTGATGGCCTCCTCCCAGCTCCGCAGAGGACGCTCATCCTCGACTCTAATATCTGTTTGTAGGGAGCATTTTCCGCCAATTGAGGGTCTGTGCAATGGGGACCAGATTCGCCCCACGTTCCGCTAGCCTGTACATGGGGTGCCGCCTCACATATTGCACAGTCCCCGCTGGCTAGGGGACATCTAGTCCTTTATCGCAGGTTTATAGATGACCTCGTCTTTATATGGTCGGGCTCTGAAAAAAGCGCTGACATTTTTATTAACTCCTAAAATAACAATAATTGGGGGTGTCTTTTACAACCACCATGTCAGAGAATCTATCCAGCTTTTGGATTTAAATATCAGATTGACAGATGCAGCTCTTATGGAAACATCCACCTTGTTTAAAAAGGTGGATGTGAATAGCTCTTTAGATTTTACTAGCCGCCATCCTCCGAAATGCATTAGGAATATTCCCTATGGCCAGTATTGGCGTATTAGAAAAAATTGTATGAGCTTTGATTCATTCAAAACTGAAGCTAGGGTATTACAGACCCGGTGTGCCAGTGAAGGTTACCCCAAAAGAAGTGTGTCTGATGCTTTCCGCAGAAGTAACCTACTAGACCAGGACAAATGCCTGGCAAGGACCGAAGAGAACAAGACATTGTCTTCCGAGTTTGGGGACATGAATACCGGTTTTGGGGTTGTCTGGTTACTACCTACAGCGACTCCCATCAGCAGATAAAAAACCTGATAAGCAGATACCGACATATTGTAAGGAGTGACTGAATAGTCTCAGGGATCCTACCCATAAAACCACGGCTTATATTTAGAAGAAGTAGAAACTTGAAGAATCTCATTGCCCCCAGTGATGTTACACACAAAGATAGCTCAGCAATCACAAGTAAGTGTGGTCAAATGAAATCAGTAGGCAGCTCTGGCTGTGGTCACCCCGATGTCGATGTTGTAAATCCTTAACGCAAGGTGTACGTACTTGCAAATCTAACATTACGGGTGAGGAGTTCCCAATCAAACAATATTTGAGTTGTAACTCAACCTTTGTAATCTATCTACTGGAATGTCCGTGTGGCTTGCAATATGTAGGCCGCACTACGCAAATGTTACATAATAGACTAAATAACCATCGGTATAATATTCGACATAGCACAATTACCCATAGCCTATCCAAACATTTTTTATTTGAACACGAAAAAAATAAGGACACCTTTAAAACGGTCATGATTGAGCAAATAACGGTAGATGATAGGGAAAGGTACTGGAAACTGGTGGAACGAGAATCCTTTTGGATTTTTAAACTGGCTACTCTCCATCCGGAGGGTCTAAATATCATGACTGAGTGGATTAAATGAGGCTGCAAGTTTTTATAATGCCTATTTAATTTTATAAGAAAAGACAGAGGGGACAAAAAAATCTTCTTGGGCTGTATAAAATATAAAATAATAATAATAATAATAATAATAATAATAATAATAATAATAAAAAAATAAATAAATAATTCAAGTCCTTATCATTGGTCCTGAGACCCGAGAAGATGGTCGGCTTACTTTCCAGTTTAAGAATTTTAATTTAGTCCTCTCCAAGTTTTAATATTAATAATTGGATAATGTCTATGCTCCTCTCCTCTTCTGTTGAACTGAAGGGTAATCAGAGGTTAAAATTATAATTGGGGTTTATATATTCTAGGTTATATACCTGTGTATTCTCAGTATATATATTTCATGAACAATAACTTTATAAATTAATATATAGATTATTTATTTATTTAGTCTAATTTTTATTGAATTTTACTGTATCTAATGGTTTTTTTTTATTTAATTTTATTTGTTTCCCCTAGATTCATTGTCCCCTTTTGGTTTATTGGTGGTTAACTACCAATTACTTGGGAATTAATTTGGGGTGGAATTTTTATTCATTGAATTGAAATTACTCTCTCTCTCTCTCATATATATATATATAATGTGTCCATATTATTGCTACATGAGGAAGGGGGAGGACATGCCCCTGAAACGCGTTGTGGCTTCAGAATAATAAATGTTTTCAGCATCTATAATATTCATATCCTCCTTTGATAGCGCGACCCAGCACCGTGAATTTTTATTCTTTTTGAACTCTATTTGCCAAATGCCACAAAAATGAGAGTGAATATTTTAATGTATTTTTATTACTTTCTGCAAAGACAAATGTTTCCATACACTAAGAGTACTGTGCCTTTAAACAATATAGCACAGCCCATATGATGAGGTCATGTCTTTGGAAGCTACCAGAGATGAACGTGCTTTGGTCAGACATGTGCAGATCAACCCAAGAACAAAAGCAAAAGACCTTGTGAAGATGCTGGTGGAAGCTGGTAACATTGTGTCATTATCCACAGTGAAGATGCTGGCGGAAGCTGGTAAGATTGTGTCATTATCCACAGTGAAGTGAGTCCTGTATCAACATGGGGTGAAAGGCCGCTCTGCCCGGAAGATACTCCAAAAGAAACAGAAAAAAACAGATTAATGTTTGGAAATGCAGACAGCAACAAAGGCCTTAAAATTTGGAGACGTCCTGTGTTCTGTAGAAACTAAAATTGAATTGTTTGTCCATAATGACCAATGTTATGTTTGATGGAAAAAGGGAGAAGCTTTGAAGCCTAAGCACACAGAGCACAGAGAACAATGTCAATGTTTTGGAGTGGCCATCACAAAACCCTGATCTCAATCATATTGAAAATGTATGGGCAATGCTGAAAAGGCCGGTGCGAGCGGCGACCTCCAAACATGGCTCAGCTCCACCAGATCTGTCAGGAGAAAGGGGCCAAATTTCACCAACTATTATAAGAAGCTTGTGGAAGGATCCAAAATGTTTCCCCCAAGTCACACCGTGTAAGGGCAACACCACCAAATACTAATGACCTGGAGGAACCTTCACTGTGCAGAAAGGAAGAAAAATGCTGGAAAATATTATCTCTCTTATTATTCTGGCATTTGGCAAATAGAAAGAATTTTGGTTCCTAATTGACTGAAAACGGGAGAAAAACTTGCAGATGTGTCTTTATAGAGAGCAGAGGGAAAACCTGCAGCTGTGTCTGCATAGAGAGCAGAGGGAAAACCTGCAGATGTGTCTGCATAGAGAGCAGAGGGAAAACCTGCAGATGTGTCTGCATAGAGAGCAGAGGGAAAACCTGCAGATGTGTCTGCAAAGAGAGAGGAGGGAAAAACCTTCATATGTGTCTGTATAGAGAGGAGGGAAAACCCTGTAAATATGTTTTTATAGAGAGGGAGGGAAAAACCTGCAGATGTGTCTGTATAGAGAGCGGAGGGGAAAACCTGCAGATGTGTCTGTATAGAGAGCGGAGGGGAAAACCTGCAGATGTGTCTGTATAGAGAGCGGAGGGGAAAACTTGCAGATGTGTCTTTATAGAGAGCAGAGGGAAAACCTGCAGATGTGTCTGTATAGAGAGCGGAGGGGAAAACCTGCAGATGTGTCTGTATAGAGAGCGGAGGGGAAAACCTGCAGATGTGTCTGTATAGAGAGCGGAGGGGAAAACTTGCAGATGTGTCTTTATAGAGAGCAGAGGGAAAAACCTGCAGATCTGTCTGTATAGAGAGCGGAGGGAAAAACCTGCAGATGTGTCTGTATAGAGAGCGGAGGGGAAAACCTGCAGATGTGTCTGTATAGAGAGTGGAGGGAAAAACCTGCAGATGTGTCTGTATAGAGAGCGGAGGGGAAAACTTGCAGATGTGTCTTTATAGAGAGCAGAAGGAAAAATCTGCAGATGTGTCTGTATAGAGAGCGGAGGGAAAAACCTGCAGATGTGTCTGTATAGAGAGCGGAGGGGAAAACCTGCAGATGTGTCTGCATAGAGAGCGGAGGGAAAAATCTGCAGATGTATCTGTATAGAGAGCGGAGGGGAAAACGTGCAGATGTGTCTTTATAGAGAGCGGAGGGAAAAACCTGCAGATGTGTCTGTATAGAGAGCGGAGGGAAAAACCTGCAGATGTGTCTGTATAGAGAGCGGAGGAGAAAACCTGCAGATGTGTCTGTATAGAGAGCGGAGGGAGAAACCTGCAGATGTGTCGGTACAGAGAGTGGAGGTAAACTTCTGGTTTCAGCTGTATGTAGCAGTCGGAGCTGGATGTTTGGTTACTGAGGCCACAGCCCTGGATGTAAGTCAGTACACTAAATGAACATAATGTCCGCATGTGAAGTAACACTGCTAGATTGCTTAAGCCAAGTCTAAAGGCCGCTTTACACGCTACGATTTATCTAGCGATCTCAGTAGCGACGTGACACGCCCAGATTGTAGTTACGATTTGCTGAGATCGCACATAGGTCGTTTATTAGCGGTCACTCGTAATGATCGCACAAGCGACGCAAAATCGTTCAGCGATATATTGTTTGACCAAGGCGGCCGTGTGGATGCTGTTCGTCGTTTGCGGGGTGTCACACGTACCAATATGTCTGCTGCGATCCAAACGACAAACAATATTTGGAAAATGAACGACGTGTTAGCGATCAGCGATTTTCAACCTATTTGCGATCGTTCAGAGTCACACGCAACGACGTCGCCAATGATGCCGGATGTGCGTCACGAAAACCGTGACCCCGCCGACATATCGTCAGATAAATCGTAGCGTGTAAAGGCCGCTTAAGAGCGTTCCAGGTGCCGACATATCGTCAGATAAATCGTAGCGTGTAAAGGCCGCTTAAGAGCGTTCCAGGTGCCGACATTACAAGCGTTTTCCAGGGTTGTAGTGGGGTAATGGTCATGACATCATACCTGGTAAGCTCAGTGCCATAGTCAGTGCGGAGTGTAGTGCCGGCAGAGCCGTGTGCTCTTCCCGTGACTTCAGGCTTCATACAGCCATTAGACATAGGCACAATGGTGGACCCTTGTCACTCCTCCGTGTAAGGCATCTTCCCTCGCAGCGACTGGGTCAAGGTTGGATAAATACACAGGGTTGATTATGGCCTCTTGGGTGAAACAACGAGAACTATTCATGTCCACTGGTAACTCAGACAATGCCCTGGTTACTATATATCAGCGGAGTAATAGGGAGAGGGACCGGACACCGCTGATCTCATGAGCTGCTGGAGTCCAACCGAATTCCATCCATGATTGTCACATTGCATCATCCACTCACATCTGTGTATGGCCTGTCCTGTGTGAACGTGCGCCTGACGTGGGACCTGTCCTGTGTGAACGTGCGCCTGACGTGGGACCTGTCCTGTGTGAATGTGCGCCTGACGTGGGACCTGTCCTGTGTGAACGTGCGCCTGACGTGGGACCTGTCCTGTGTGAACGTGCGCCTGACGTGGGACCTGTCCTGTGTGAACGTGCGCCTGACGTGGGACCTGTCCTGTGTGAACGTGCGCCTGACGTGGGACCTGTCCTGTGTGAACG
This sequence comes from Anomaloglossus baeobatrachus, assembly GCF_048569485.1. Taxonomy (NCBI): domain Eukaryota; kingdom Metazoa; phylum Chordata; class Amphibia; order Anura; family Aromobatidae; genus Anomaloglossus; species Anomaloglossus baeobatrachus. The sequence goes on along the minus strand of NC_134364.1, from coordinate 3,475,047 downwards.
TGCGCCTGACGTGGGACCTGTCCTGTGTGAACATGCGCCTGACGTGGGACCTGTCCTGTGTGAACGTGCGCCTGACGTGGGACCTGTCCTGTGTGAACGTGCGCCTGACGTGGGACCTGTCCTGTGTGAACGTGCGCCTGACGTGGGACCTGTCCTGTGTGAACGTGCGCCTGATGTGGGACCTGTCCTGTGTGAACGTGCGCCTGATGTGGGAACTGTCCTGTGTGAACGTGCGCCTGACGTGGGAACTGTCCTGTGTGAACGTGCGCCTGACGTGGGACCTGAGAAGCCCCTGGAATATCCACGGGCAATCATTCTGTGGGGTTTGGTCTTGTCATTATTAGATCTGTATTTCTTATTTTCTGATTCTCCTGACAAGATTGGGAGCTTCTTGGATAAAAAAAACCCAAATTGTAGGATAAAGGCCGCTTTACGCACTACGACATCGCTAATGCGCACTCGTTGGGGTCACGGATTTTGTGACGCACATCCGGCCACATTAGCGATGCCGTTGCGTGTGACACCTATGAGCGATTTTGCATCGTTGCAAAAACGTGCAAAATCGCTCATTGGTGACATGGGGGTCCATTCTCAAATCTCGTTACTGCAGCAGTAATGAAGTTGTTCCTCGTTCCTGCGACAGTACAGATCGCTCCGTGTGACACCGCAGGAACGAGGAAGCTCCCCTTACCTGCCTCCCGGCCGCTATGCGGAAGGAAGGAGGTGGGCGGGATGTTACGTCCCGCTCATCTCCGCCCCTCCGCTTCTATTGGGCGGCGGTTCAGTGATGTCGCACGGCCCGCCCCCTTAGAAAGGAGGCGGTTCGCCGGTCACAGTGACGTCGCCGGGCAGGTAAAGCTAAGTTCACACTTCTGTTGTTTTGCATCAGTCACATGCGTCGCTTGACGCATGTGACTGATGCGCTGTACAACGGATGACAACGGATGACAAAGAACAGAATTCTTTGTCGGATTCTGTTGTGTGCGGGAGGCGGAGTTCGGGGGGCGGAGATCGGGGTGGGTGGAGCCAAGCGGGGCCGTGGCATTGAGTACATCAGTGCCGCGGGGACTGCAGGCCAGGTGAGTGTAAGTGTGAGAGTGTGTGTGTATGTATATATGTATACACTAGAAGGTGGCCCGATTCTACGCATCGGGTATTCTAGAATTTACGTATTGTGTAGTTCATGTATGATTTTTGTTATATATATATATATATATATATATATATATATATATATATATATATAGAGAGAGATGTTGTTGTGTGTAGTTACCAAGTGTTTGTGTAGGCGCTGTACATGTTCTGGGTGTTGTCTGGGTGTGACGGGGGGTGAGAGCGGTGTTGTATGTGTGTTGCGTGTGTTGCGTTGTTTGTGGAGCGCTGTGTGTCTGTAGCGTTGTGTGTGTGTGTTGCGCGGTTTGTGTGTGTGTGGTGTGTTTTGGGGGGAGGTATGTTTTGTGCAATGTGTGTGTTGTGCGGTATGTGCGTATATTTGTGTGTGCCGCGGTGTTTGTGTGTTGGGTGTTGTGTGTGTGCAGCGTTGTCTGTGTGTGTGGGTGTCTGTGTAGGGCAGTTGTTTGTGGTTCCCAGTGTGTGTGTGGTGTGTTGTGCAGTGCGCGCGCGCGTGTGTGTGTGTGTGTGTGTGTGTGTGTGTGTGTGCATCAGCCTCTCTTCTCTCAGCCTACCTCTCCCAGCCTCCCTCCTCCCTCAGCATCAGCCTCCCTCTCCCAGCCTCCCCAAGCATCAGCCTCCACCAGCATCAGCCTCTCTCCTTCCAGCCTCCCCCAGCATCAGCCTCCGCCAGCATCAGCCTCTCTCCTTCCAGCCTCCTCCAGCATCAGCCTCCCTCTCCCAGCCTTCCCCAGGATCAGCCTCTCTCCTCCCAGTCTCCGTCCTCCCAGCCTTCCCCAGCATCAGCTTTCCCCTCCCAGCCTCCCTCAGCATCAGCCTTCCCCAGCATCAGCCTCTCTCCTCCCAGCCTCAGCCTCTGTCCTTCCAGCCTCCCCCAGCATCAGCCTCTCTCCTTCCAGCTTCCCTCAGCATCAGCCTCCCCTTCCCAGCCTTCCCCAGGATCAGCCTCTCTCCTCCCAGCCTCCTTCCTCCCAGCCTCCCCCTCCCAGCCTCCCTCAGCATCAGCCTTCCGCTCCCAGTCTCCCCCAGCATCAGCCTCCCCATGCATCAGCCTCCACCAGCATCAGCCTCTCTCCTTCCAGCCTCCCCCAGCATCAGCCTCCCCTTCCCAGCCTTCCCCAGGATCAGCCTCTCTCCTCCCAGCCTCCTTCCTCCCAGCCTCCCCCTCCCAGCCTCCCTCAGCATCAGCCTTCCGCTCCCAGTCTCCCCCAGCATCAGCCTCCCCAAGCATCAGCCTCCACCAGCATCAGCCTCTCTCCTTCCAGCCTCCCCCAGCATCAGCCTCTCTCCTTCCAGCCTCCCTCAGCATCAGCCTCCCGTTCCCAGCCTTCCCCAGGATCAGCCTCTCTCCTCCCAACCTCCTTCCTCCCAGCCTCCCTCAGCATCAGCCTTCCCCTCCCAGTCTCCCCCAGCATCAGCCTCCCCAAGCATCAGCCTCCACCAGCATTAGCCTCTCTCCTTCCAGCCTCCCCCAGCATCAGCCTCCCCAAGCATCAGCCTCCACCAGCATCAGCCTCCCTCGTCCCAGCCTCCCCCTCCCAGCCTCCCCCAGCATCAGCCTCTCTCCTCCCAGCCTTCCCCATGATCAGCCTCTCTGCTCCCAGCCTCCTCCAGCACGCCGTGCTCCTCTGCCGACACTCACACACCCGATCGCATCCACTCACACACACCCGATCGCATCCACTCACACACACCCGATCGCATCCACTCACACACACCCGATCGCATCCACTCACACACACCCGATCGCATACACTCACACACACAGACACAGACGATATCGCACATACGCGCTTATACTCACAACATCCGGGGATATCACATGCTTCTGGCCATGTGATCCTCCCGCAGGTCCTGGAAGCTCACAACAGCACAGTATCGCCGCCGAGAAGCAAGCGATATCCCAGGATGTTGTGAGTATGTGGATGCGATGTGATGTGTGAGGTGTGTGTGAGTGTGATCTGATTTGTGTGTGTATGTGTGTGTGTGTGTGCTGTTATGTGTGTGTATTTTCCGCCGTTGCAGGACCTTGATGTGTGGATGCGATGTGATGTGTGTGTGAGGTGTGTGTGAGAGTGAGTGTGAGCCGGTGTACACTGGTAACTATGATACACATCGGGTAACTAAGGGACCTTAGTTACCCGATGTGTATAATGGTTACCAGCGTTCACGGCCTCCGTCAAGATCCCAGCATCGCAAGGTTATGTGTGGCGCTGCTGGGATCCTGACGGAGCCGGTGTAGAAGCAAGCGATATCCCAGGATGTTGTGAGTGTGTGGATGTGATGTGTGAGGTGTGTGTGAGAGTGAGTGTGATCTGATGTGTGTGTGTGTGTACTCACCTGGGAGTCGGAGCTCCGTGTCAGTTGGGCCAGAGCGAGCGTGCATTGCGTGAGGGGGGCGGGGCCTGCAGAGAGCCGGGGCGAGAGGCCAATCCGTGTGGGGGGGCGGGGCCATGGCGAGCCCAGCGGCCAATCAGCTTTGTGTCACCGTAAGGACACAATTTCGGAGCATGACAGACAGACAGACAGACAGACAGATAGACAGACAGAGACAGACAGACAGACAGACAGAATAAGGCAATTATATATATAGATGCTGTGTGCGGGGGGCAGAGCGCGAGGGGGCGGAGTTCGGGGTGGGTGGACGTCAGTGCCGCGGGGACTGCAGGACAAGTGAGTGTGAGTGTGAGTGTGTATATACATGCTGAGTGCGGGAGGGGGCGGAGCCGAGCAGTGAAGTGTCTGGCTCCGTGCACAGCCAGGGTAAATATCGGGTAAAAGCAAAGCACTTTTTGCTTGGTTACCCGATATTTATCTTGGTTACCGGCATACACCGCTTAGCGCGGGCTCCCTGCACATGTAACCAGTGTAAATACCGGGTAACTAACCAAAGCGCGTTGCTTAGTAACCAGATGTTTATCCTGGTTACCTGTGCGGGGAGCTAGAGAGCGCATGCACAGCGAAATCCAACGGATTCCACTGCACAAAAAACGTTACAGGCTGCGTTGCTCCCGCCCGGCGGTCAGTCAAAAAACAACTGACCGCGACGCAGCGGATGCAACGCAGCATCATCAGTCACAATCCGTCGCCAATAGAAGTCTATGGGGAAAAACTGGAATCCTGCAAAATATTTTGCAGGATACCGTAATTCCTCAAGGCAACGGAATATGACTCATACAAAACAACGGAAGTGTGAACTTAGCCTAAGTATGTGTGACGGGTCTGGGCGATGCTGTGCGGCACGGCCAGCGATTTGCCCGTGTCGCGCAACAGATGGGGGCGTGTACCCAGACTAGCGATATCGGGACCGATATCGCAGTGTGTAAAGCCCGCTTAAGTCTTGTGTGTAAGGTGAGATTCACCACAGGTGCCGATGTCAGAGACAACAAAGGAGGCATGACCGAGGCCGGGCAATATTTACCTTCTGTTACAGGTGAGATGGATGTTCTCGCTGATTGCGTAGATTTCACTGTGTTCCTGTAGGAATACAAATGGTATGGTTTGTGTAGAGCTGTGGGAAATACTCCATTGTGGTGGCTTACAGCACATTCAGCAGCTTTCGCCTCCTTTGTGCCCCGGGCCCCTCTCCTCCTGCTGCAGATCTCAGGAGTTATCAGAGCGGCTGCAGGGGAGACCTGCTCAGTGACCCTCAGATTTAGGTCAGGAGCACACGCTGAGAACACTGCTGCACACGGAGGAGATGAGACCACGGGATTCGGGGCGACATCATGAGATCTCAGCTAAACACTGAGGAGACCACAGGATCCAGGCCAACCTTGTGAGAGAGCTCAGCTAAACACTGAGGAGACCACAGGGTCCAGGCCAACCTTGTGAGGAAGCTCAGATACACACAGTGAGGAGACCACAGGGTCCAGGCCAACCTTGTGAGAGAGCTCAGATACACACAGTGAGGAGACCACAGGGTCCAGGCCAACCTTGTGAGAGAGCTCAGCTAAACACTGAGGAGACCACAGGGTCCAGGCCAACCTTGTGAGGAAGCTCAGATACACACAGTGAGGAGACCACAGGGTCCAGGCCAACCTTGTGAGAGAGCTCAGATACACACAGTGAGGAGACCACAGGATCCAGGCCAACCTTGTGAGAGAGCTCAGCTAAACACTGAGGAGACCACAGGGTCCAGGCCAACCTTGTGAGAAAGCTCAGATACACACAGTGAGGAGACCACAGGGTCCAGGCCAACCTTGTGAGAGAGCTCAGATACACACAGTGAGGAGACCACAGGATCCAGGCCAACCTTGTGAGAGAGCTCAGATACACACAGTGAGGAGACCACAGGGTCCAGGCCAACCTTGTGAGAGAGCTCAGATACACACAGTGAGGAGACCACAGGATCCAGGCCAACCTTGTGAGAGAGCTCAGATACAAACAGTGAGGAGACCACAGGATCCAGGCCAACCTTGTGAGAGAGCTCAGATACACACAGTGAGGAGACCACAGGATCCAGGGCAACCTTGTGAGAGAGCTCAGATACACACAGTGAGGAGACCACAGGATCCAGGGCAACCTTGTGAGAGAGCTCGGATACACACAGTGAGGAGACCACAGGGTCCAGGCCAACCTTGTGAGAGAGCTCAGATACACACAGTGATGAAACCACAGGATCCAGGCCAACCTTGTGAGAGAGCTCGGATACACACACTGATGAAACCACAGGGTCCAGGCCAACCATGTGAGAGAGCTCAGATACACACAGTGAGGAGGCCACAGGATCCAGGCCAACCTTGTGAGAGAGCTCAGATACACACAGTGAGGAGACCACAGGATCCAGGGCAACCTTGTGAGAGAGCTCAGATACACACAGTGAGGAGACCACAGGATCCAGGGCAACCTTGTGAGAGAGCTCGGATACACACAGTGAGGAGACCACAGGGTCCAGGCCAACCTTGTGAGAGAGCTCAGATACACACAGTGATGAAACCACAGGATCCAGGCCAACCTTGTGAGAGAGCTCGGATACACACACTGATGAAACCACAGGGTCCAGGCCAACCATGTGAGAGAGCTCAGATACACACAGTGAGGAGGCCACAGGATCCAGGCCAACCTTGTGAGAGAGCTCAGATACACACAGTGAGGAGACCACAGGGTCCAGGCCAACCTTGTGAGAGAGCTCAGATACACACAGTGAGGAGACCACAGGATCCAGGCCAACCTTGTGAGAGAGCTCGGATACACACAGTGAGGAGACCACAGGATCCAGGCCAACCTTGTGAGAGAGCTCAGATACACACAGTGAGGAGACCACAGGATCCAGGGCGACCTCATGCGAGAGCTCTGATACACACACTGATGAAACCACAGGATCCAGGGCGACCTTGTGAGAGAGCTCGGATACACACAGTGAGGAGACCACAGGATCCCGGGCGACCTCATGCGAGAGCTCAGATACACACAGTGAGGAGACCACAGGATCCAGGCCAACCTTGTGAGAGAGCTCAGATACACACAGTGAGGAGACCACAGGATCCAGGCCAACCTTGTGAGAGAGCTCAGATACACACAGTGAGGAGACCACAGGATCCAGGCCAACCTTGTGAGAGAGCTCAGATACACACAGTGATGAAACCACAGGATCCAGGCCAACCTTGTGAGAGAGCTCGGATACACACACTGATGAAACCACAGGGTCCAGGCCAACCATGTGAGAGAGCTCAGATACACAAAGTGAGAAGGCCACAGGATCCAGGCCAACCTGGTGAGAGAGCTCAGATACACACAGTGAGAGGACCACAGGGTCCAGGCCAACCTTGTGAGAGAGCTCGGATACACACAGTGAGGAGACCACAGGGTCCAGGCCAACCTTGTGAGAGAGCTCAGATACACACAGTGAGGAGACCACAGGGTCCAGGCCAACCTTGTGAGAGAGCTCAGATACACACAGTGAGGAGACCACAGGATCCAGGGCGACCTCATGAGAAAGCTCACATACACACAGTGAGGAGACCACAGGATCCAGAGCAACCTTGTGAGAGAGCTCAGATACACACACTGATGAAACCACAGGGTCCAGGCCAACCTTGTGAGAGAGCTCAGATACACAGTGATGAAACCACAGGGTCCAGGCCAACCTTGTGAGAGCTCAGATACACACAGTGAGGAGACCACAGGATCCAGGCCAACCTTGTGAGAGAGCTCAGCTAAACACTGAGGAGACCACAGGGTCCAGGCCAACCTTGTGAGGAAGCTCAGATACACACAGTGAGGAGACCACAGGGTCCAGGCCAACCTTGTGAGAGAGCTCAGATACACACAGTGAGGAGACCACAGGATCCAGGGCAACCTTGTGAGAGAGCTCAGATACACACAGTGAGGAGACCACAGGATCCAGGGCAACCTTGTGAGAGAGCTCAGATACACACAGTGAGGAGACCACAGGATCCAGGCCAACCTTGTGAGAGAGCTCAGATACACACAGTGATGAAACCACAGGATCCAGGGCAACCTTGTGAGAGAGCTCAGATACACACAGTGAGGAGACCACAGGATCCAGGGCAACCTTGTGAGAGAGCTCAGATACACACAGTGAGGAGACCACAGGATCCAGGGCAACCTTGCGAGAGAGCTCAGATACACACAGTGAGGAGACCACAGGATCCAGGCCAACCTTGTGAGAGAGCTCAGATACACACAGTGATGAAACCACAGGATCCAGGGCAACCGTGTGAGAGAGCTCAGATACACACAGTGAGGAGACCACAGGATCCAGGCCAACCTTGTGAGAGAGCTCAGATACACACAATGAGGAGACCACAGGATCCAGGCCAACCTTGTGAGAGAGCTCAGATACACACAATGAGGAGACCACGGGATCCAGGCCAACCTTGTGTAGAGCTCAGATACACACAATGAGGAGACCACAGGATCTAGGGCAACCTTGTGAGAGCTCAGATACACACAGTGAGGAGACCATAGGATCCCGGGCGACCTCATGCGAGAGCTCAGATACACACACTGATGAGACCACAGGATCCAGGCCAACCTTGTGAGAGAGCTCAGATACACACAGTGAGGAGACCACGGGATTCAAGGCGACATCATGAGATCTCAGCTAAACACTGAGGAGACCACAGGGTCCAGGCCAACCTTGTGAGAGAGCTCAGATACACACAGTGAGGAGACCACAGGGTCCAGGCCAACCTTGTGAGAGAGCTCAGATACACACAGTGAGGAGACCACAGGATCCAGGGCAACCTCATGAGAGAGCTCAGATACACACAGTGAGGAGACCATAGGATCCCGGGCGACCTCATGAGAAAGCTCAGATACACACACTAATGAGACTACTGGGTCCAGGGCGACCTCATGAGAAAGGTGAGATACACACACTAATGAGACTACTGGGTCCAGGGCGACCTCATGCGAGAGCTCAGATACACACAGTGAGGAGACCACAGGATCCAGGCCAACCATGTGAGAGCTCAGATACACACAGTGAGGAGACCATAGGATCCCGGGCGACCTCATGAGAAAGGTGAGATACACACAGTGATGAGACCACAGGATCCAGGGCGACCTCATGAGAGAGCTCAGATACACACACTAATGAGACCACGGGATTCAGGGCGACATCATGAGATCTCAGCTAAACACTTAGGAGACCACAGGAGCCAGGCCAACCTTGTGAGAGAGCTCAGATACACACACTGATGAGACCACAGGATGCAGGGCGACCTCATCAGAGAGCTCAGATACACACACTGATGAGACCACAGGATCCAGGGCGACCTCATCAGAGAGCTCAGATACACACACTGATGAGACCACAGGATCCCGGGCGACCTCATGAGAGAGCTCAGATACACACACTGATGAGACCACAGGATCCAGGGCAACCTCATGAGAGAGCTCAGATACACACACTGATGAGACCACAGGATCCAGGGCGACCTCATCAGAGAGCTCAGATACACACACTGATGAGACTACAGGATCCAGGGCGACCTCATGAGAGAGCTCAGATACACACACTGATGAGACCACAGGATCCAGGGCGACCTCATGAGAAAGCTCAGATACACACACTGATGAGACCACAGGATCCAGGGCGACCTCATCAGAGAGCTCAGATACACACAGTGAGGAGACCACAGGATCCAGGGCAACCTCATGAGAGAGCTCAGATACACACACTGATGAGACCACAGGATCCAGGGCGACCTCATGAGAAAGCTCAGATACACACAGTGAGGAGACCACAGGATCCCGGGCGACCTCATGAGAAAGCTCAGATACACACACTGATGAGACTACAGGATCCAGGGCGACCTCATGAGAGAGCTCAGATACACACAGTGAGGAGACCACAGGATCCCGGGCGACCTCATGAGAAAGCTCAGATACACACACTGATGAGACCACAGGATCCAGGGCGACCTCATCAGAGAGCTCAGATACACACACTGATGAGACTACAGGATCCAGGGCGACCTCATGAGAGAGCTCAGATACACACACTGATGAGACTACAGGATCCAGAGCAACCTCTTGAGAAAGCTCAGATACACACAGTGATGAGACCACAGGATCCAGGGCAACCTCATGAGAGAGCTCAGATACACACAGTGAGGAGACCACAGGATCCAGGGCGACCTCATGAGAGAGCTCAGATACACACAGTGAGGAGACCACAGGATCCAGGGCAACCTCATGAGAGAGCTCAGATACACACACTGATGAGACCACAGGATCCAGGGCAACCTCATGAGAGAGCTCAGATACACACAGTGATGAGATCACAGGATCCAGGGCGACCTCATGAGAAAGCTCAGATACACACACTGATGAGACCACAGGATCCCGGGCGACCTCATGAGAAAGCTCAGATACACACACTGATGAGACCACAGGATCCAGGGCGACCTCATGAGAGAGCTCAGATACACACACTGAGGAGACCACAGGATCCCGGGCGACCTCATGAAAGAGCTCAGATACACACAGTGAGGAGACCACAGGATCCAGGGCGACCTCATCAGAGAGCTCAGATACACACAGTGAGGAGACCACAGGATCCAGGGCAACCTCATGAGAGAGCTCAGATACATACAGTGAGGAGACCACAGGATCCCGGGCGACCTCATGAGAGAGCTCAGATACACACACTGATGAGACCACAGGATCCCGGGCGACCTCATGAGAAAGCTCAGATACACACACTGATGAGACCACAGGATCCAGGGCGACCTCATGAGAGAGCTCAGATACACACAGTGATGAGACCACAGGATCCAGGGCGACCTCATCAGAGAGCTCAGATACACACACTGATGAGACCACAGGATCCCGGGCGACCTCATGAGAGAGCTCAGATACACACAGTGAGGAGACCACAGGATCCAGGGCGACCTCATGAGAGAGCTCAGATACACACAGTGAGGAGACCACAGGATCCAGGGCGACCTCATCAGAGAGCTCAGATACACACAGTGAGGAGACCACAGGATCCAGGGCAACCTCATGAGAGAGCTCAGATACATACAGTGAGGAGACCACAGGATCCCGGGCGACCTCATGAGAGAGCTCAGATACACACAGTGAGGAGACCACAGGATCCCGGGCGACCTCATGAAAGAGCTCAGATACACACAGTGAGGAGACCACAGGATCCAGGGCGACCTCATCAGAGAGCTCAGATACACACAGTGAGGAGACCACAGGATCCCGGGCGACCTCATGAGAGAGCTCAGATACACACAGTGAGGAGACCACAGGATCCCGGGCGACCTCATGAGAAAGCTCAGATACACACAGTGATGAGACCACAGGATCCAGGGCGACCTCATAAGAGTGCTCAGATACACACAGTGAGGAGACCACAGGATCCCGGGCAACCTCATCAGAGAGCTCAGATACACACAGTGAGGAGACCACAGGATCCCGGGCGACCTCATGAGAAAGCTCAGATACACACAGTGATGAGACCACAGGATCCAGGGCGACCTCATCAGAGAGCTCAGATACACACACTGATGAGACCACAGGATCCAGGGCGACCTCATCAGAGAGCTCAGATACACATAGTGAGGAGACCACAGGATCCCGGCCGACCTCATGAGAAAGCTCAGATACACACAGTGATGAGACCACAGGATCCAGGGCGACCTCATGAGAGCGCTCAGATACACACTGATGAGACCAGGTGACCTCATGAGAGAGCTCAGATACACACTGATGAGACCAGGTGACCTCATGAGAGAGCTCAGATACACACACTGATGAGACGAGAGAGCTCAGATACACACACTGATGAGACCAGGTGACCTCATGAGAGTGCTCAGATACACACTGATGAGACCAGGTGACCTTATGAGAGAGCTCAGATACACACTGATGAGACCAGGTGACCTCATGAGAGTGCTCAGATACACACTGATGAGACCAGGTGACCTCATGAGAGAGCTCAGATACACACTGATGAGACCAGGTGACCTCATGAGAGCGCTCAGATACACACTGATGAGACCAGGTGACCTCATGAGAGCGCTCAGATACACACTGATGAGACCAGGTGACCTCATGAGAGTGCTCAGATACACACTGATGAGACCAGGTGACCTCATGAGAGCGCTCAGATACACACACTGATGAGACCAGGTGATCTCATGAGAGAGCTCAGATACACACTGATGAGACCAGGTGACCTCATGAGAGCGCTCAGATACACACTGATGAGACCAGGTGACCTCATGAGAGCGCTCAGATACACACTGATGAGACCAGGTGACCTCATGAGAGCGCTCAGATACACACTGATGAGACCAGGTGACCTCATGAGAGCGCTCAGATACACACTGATGAGACCAGGTGACCTCATGAGAGAGCTCAGATACACACTGATGAGACCAGGTGACCTCATGAGAGCGCTCAGATACACACTGATGAGACCAGGTGACCTCATGAGAGCTCAGATACACACTGATGAGACCAGGTGACCTCATGAGAGCGCTCAGATACACACTGATGAGACCAGGTGACCTCATGAGAGTGCTCAGATACACACTGATGAGACCAGGTGACCTCATGAGAGCGCTCAGATACACACTGATGAGACCAGGTGACCTCATGAGAGTGCTCAGATACACACTGATGAGACCAGGTGACCTCATGAGAGCGCTCAGATACACACTGATGAGACCAGGTGACCTCATGAGAGCTCAGATACACACTGATGAGACCAGGTGACCTCATGAGAGCGCTCAGATACACACTGATGAGACCAGGTGACCTCATGAGAGAGCTCAGATACACACTGATGAGACCAGGTGACCTCATGAGAGAGCTCAGATACACACTGATGAGACCAGGTGACCTCATGAGAGCGCTCAGATACACACTGATGAGACCAGGTGACCTCATGAGAGCGCTCAGATACACACTGATGAGACCAGGTGACCTCATGAGAGCGCTCAGATACACACTGATGAGACCAGGTGACCTCATGAGAGCGCTCAGATACACACTGATGAGACCAGGTGACCTCATGAGAGCGCTCAGATACACACACTGATGAGACCAGGTGACCTCATGAGAGCGCTCAGATACACACTGATGAGACCAGGTGACCTCATGAGAGCGCTCAGATACACACTGATGAGACCAGGTGACCTCATGAGAGCTCAGATACACACTGATGAGACCAGGTGACCTCATGAGAGCGCTCAGATACACACTGATGAGACCAGGTGACCTCATGAGAGCGCTCAGATACACACTGATGAGACCAGGTGACCTCATGAGAGCGCTCAGATACACACTGATGAGACCAGGTGACCTCATGAGAGCGCTCAGATACACACTGATGAGACCAGGTGACCTCATGAGAGCTCAGATACACACTGATGAGACCAGGTGACCTCATGAGAGCGCTCAGATACACACTGATGAGACCAGGTGACCTCATGAGAGAGCTCAGATACACACTGATGAGACCAGGTGACCTCATGAGAGAGCTCGGATACACACTGATGAGACCAGGTGACCTCATGAGAGCGCTCAGATACACACTGATGAGACCAGGTGACCTCATGAGAGCGCTCGGATACACACTGATGAGACCAGGTGACCTCATGAGAGCGCGGGCATACTTGCTCCCTGTCTCTACCCCCGTCTGTCGTGCAGGATCCTGGTGCACGGCCCCCGCACATGTACACAGCGTCAGTGACCTCGGGGTATCACCATTTAATCGGATCAGTAAATGTCAGACTCGGCGTTTCCAGGCTCCGCAGACGTCTCATGGTCGCGTATCGCGGTCTACCCTCAGAAGAACGCACAGACGAGGTTTGGTTCAGTAGAGACATTGCTCAGACACTTCCTGTGGTGGCTCAGACACTTCCTGTGGTGGCTCAGACACTTCCTGTGGTGGCTCAGACACTTCCTGTGGTGGCTCAGACACTTCCTGTGGTGGCTCAGACACTTCCTGTGGTGCGTCTCTCTTGTCCTCAGAGCTAGCAGTCTGCAATGTCGCCTCTGTAGGACCCCCTGCAGGCTGCTGTAGCTTGTGTAGGTGGTGGGATATGAGGTGTCAGACCACAACATAAAGCTCAGACGTGATTACAGCTGAGACCCGCCTGGAGGTCTCCACAGCCTGACCCGACACCACAGAACCTCCGGAGAAGAACGCTGCGGTCACCAGAGGAAAGGGAGAAAAAGACCCTACAAGACATTGTGTGTGGGGGCCGCCGGCCAGACCCTGGTCTTCTGGTGACATGTCAGGTGACCAGAGCTTCAAGCCTCAAGCGCCACCTTGTGGTGAGAAATGGTAATCACGGCTGCGCCTCTGCCGAGCTGGTGAAGTCATGCTTGGACACTTAATCAGATGTTCTCTAATACTTTTCATACATCAGAATTCGAGCCGTAATAAACAGCGCCCAAGTCTTCTGTAGGTTAAAATCGCAATCTCCGTGGTCCCCGCGAGCGAAGAGGAAGAACGGTGTCCATTGCATCTTGTGGCGATTCAGTCCTCAGACAAGAGTCAGTGTAAAGAGCGAGATATCCAGTGCACAAAACTACCCAGCCAGCGCCCCATCGAGAAGGACCGCGCCCATAGGAGGAACTCGTACAGCTGCAGCTGGCCCAGGCGTAGGGACTCCGAGATGGAGATGCGAGCATAGGACCACAGGGAGGAGGCCGTCATCCTGCGATGTCTTCAGAGAAGATGGGAAGAGAAAAGATCATGAGATTCAAGATAAGCGACCAGCGAGCACCCGGCCCTGACTAACACTGGACCCCCAGCACAAGACCCCCAGCACTAACCACACACTGCATCCAGGACTGAGAAAAACGCCTCGTTCAGGCAAGCAGCAAATATGAACATGTGATGGCTGAGCAAAAGCTGGACAGCCCGCGAGCTGCGGAAACCTGGACAGCCCGCGAGCCAGGGAAACCTGGACAGCCCGCGAGCTGCGGAAACCTGGACAGCCCGCGAGCCAAGGAAACCTGGACAGCCCGCGAGCCAAGGAAACCTGGACAGCCCGCGAGCCAAGGAAACCTGGACAGCCCGCGAGCCAAGGAAACCTGGACAGCCCGCGAGCCAAGGAAACCTGGACAGCCCGCGAGCCGAGGAAACCTGGACAGCCCACGAGCTGCGGAAACCTGGACAGCCCACGAGCTGCGGAAACCTGGACAGCCCGCGAGCTGCGGAAACCTGGACAGCCCGCGAGCCAAGGAAACCTGGACAGCCCGCGAGCCAAGGAAACCTGGACAGCCCGCGAGCCAAGGAAACCTGGACAGCCCGCGAGCCGTGGAAACCTGGACAGCCCGCGAGCCAAGGAAACCTGGACAGCCCGCGAGCTGCGGAAACCTGGACAGCCCGCGAGCTGCGGAAACCTGGACAGCCCGCGAGCCGAGGAAACCTGGACAGCCCGCGAGCTGCGGAAACCTGGACAGCCCGCGAGCTGCGGAAACCTGGACAGCCCGCGAGCTGCGGAAACCTTGACAGCCCGCGAGCCGCGGAAACCTGGACAGCCCGCAAGCCAAGGAAACCTGGACAGCCCGCGAGCCAAGGAAACCTGGACAGCCCGCGAGCCAAGGAAACCTGGACAGCCCGCGAGCCAAGGAAACCTGGACAGCACGCGAGCCGCGGAAACCTGGACAGCCTGCGAGCTGCGGAAACCTGGACAGCCCGCGAGCCGCGGAAACCTTGACAGCCCGCGAGCCGCGGAAACCTGGACAGCCCGCGAGCCAAGGAAACCTGGACAGCCCGCGAGCCAAGGAAACCTGGACAGCCCGCGAGCCAAGGAAACCTGGACAGCCCGCGAGCCAAGGAAACCTGGACAGCCCGCGAGCCAAGGAAACCTGGACAGCCCGCGAGCCAAGGAAACCTGGACAGCCCGCGAGCCAAGGAAACCTGGACAGCCCGCGAGCTGCGGAAACCTGGACAGCCCGCGAGCTGCGGAAACCTGGACAGCCCGCGAGCTGCGGAAACCTGGACAGCCCGCGAGCTGCGGAAACCTGGACAGCCCGCGAGCCAAGGAAACCTGGACAGCCCGCGATCTGCGGAAACCTGGACAGCCTGCAAGCCAAAGAAACCTGGACAGCCCGCGAGCTGCAGAAACCTGGACAGCCCGCGAGCTGCGGGAACCTGGACAGCCCGCGAGCTGCGGGAATCTGGACAGCCCGCAAGCCAAGGAAACCTGCACAGCCTGCGAGCCCAGGAAACCTGGACAGCCTGCAAGATGCGGAAACCTGGACAGCCCGCGAGCCAAGGAAACCTGGACAGCCCGCGAGCTGCGGAAACCTGGACAGCCCGCGAGCCGCGGAAACCTGGACAGCCCGCGAGCCGCGGAAACCTGGACAGCCCACGAGCCGCGGAAACCTGGACAGCCCGCGAGCCAAGGAAACCTTTACAGCTTGCGAGCCAAGGAAACCTGGACAGCCCACGAGCCAAGGAAACCTTTACAGCCCGCGAGCTGCGGAAATCTGGACAGCCCGCGAGCAAAGGAAACCTTTACAGCCCGCGAGCCAAGGAAACCTGCACAGTCTGCGAGCCAAGGAAACCTGGACAGCCTGCAAGATGCGGAAACCTGGAGGAGAGCCCATGACCAGTGGAAACATGGACAGCCCACGACCAGTGGAAACATGGACAACCCCTTGACTAACAGAAACCTGGACAGCCCGTGAACAAGCGGACACCTGGAGAACCCACGAACAAGCGGAAACCTGGGAGCCCACAACCAAGCGGAAACCTGGAAAGCCCACAAACAAGCGGAAACCTGGAGAGTCCGCGAACAAGTGGAAACCTGGGGAGCCAACGAACAAGTGGAAACCTGGAGAGCCCACAAACAAGTGGAAACCTGGAGAGCCCACGACCCGCAGAAACCTGGAGAGCCCACGACCCGCAGAAACCTGGAGAGCCCACGACCCGCAGAAACCTGGACAGAACACGACCGATGGAGCTGAATGTGGCCGCTCAGAAGGCAGTGTTCTCACATGGACAGAGAAGTTGCAGCATGAGTCTCCGACAAGTGTGTAAAAAACAAATGGGATCCCGCACAGAACGCCAATGGCACATGGATGCCAATATGGCTGAAAATCTCTGATGGTTCATAGACTCATTTGGCCCCGGCCTTATATATATATATATATATATTTATTTATATATATATTATATATATATAGGGGCCTCTTGTGTTACATGTCCTTTAGGTGACAGGTGATCATTGCTGCCTATAGGGCATGATCCGGTATTCGAGCTGTAGAGCCATTGTACCATAAGCAGTCCATGGACGTCCACCTCCTGGCACAGCGGACCGGTGCCCGGCTTCATCCACAGCTATTTCCTATACTTGGTTTAAAAGAATGAGTGAATCTAAGGGAAACATTCTGCATGGCAATGGCCGCCGGCCCGGAGGCGCCTGCTTGTGGGAGATATTGTGCTGCCTCTCCATAGAGTGTAAACTGTTGAGAACAATTAGAAGAAATAGCAGTGCACCCTGCAATTAGTGACTGAATAGAGACCGCACAGAGATGATTACTGAGCGGTCCCAGGACGGGATGAATGCACGCCGTGATTAGACACGCTGCTGCCCACCACATCCACGCTCCACGCCACTCACAGGCCTGAGCTAGGTTATTAACAGTAGAGGGTCTCACCTAGCGAGGGCCCGGACACAGCAACGAGACATACTGAGGAAGGAACTGGCACCCGCACTGCTGTGAAGAGCCGTCTCGATCCCTCGCAGAAGGTCATTGGTTTTTAGTAGCAAAAGCATCTGACGTGGGACACTGGACAGCAGCTGGCTGATCTGAGGAAGGTACGCGGCGGCATTACTGCGGATCTCCGTCACCTAAAGAAAGACCAGGGGGTATATAACAAGGCAGGCAGCGGAAGACGGGTCAGCGATAGACCAGTGAAGGGGGGGCGGGAGGCAGGCCAGTAACGGGGGGCGGGAGACTGGTCAGCGATAGGCCAGTGACGGGGGGGCCGGAGACAGGCCAGTGACGGGGGGGCGGGAGACAGGCCAGTAACGGGGGCGGGAAACAGGTCTGCAAATAGGGGGCGGGAGATAGGCCAGTAACGGGGGCGGGAGACAGGCCAGTAACGGGGGGCGGGAGACTGGTCAGCGATAGGCCAGTGACGGGGGGGGCCGGAGACAGGCCAGTGACGGGGGGCGGGAGGCTGGTCAGCGATAGGCCAGTGACGGGGGGGCGGGAGACAGGCCAGTAACGGGGGGCGGGAGACAGGTCTGCAAATAGGGGGCGGGAGATAGGCCAGTAACGGGGGCGGGAGACAGGCCAGTAATGGGGGGCGGGAGACAGGCCAGTGACGGGGGCGGGAGACAGGTCTGCAAATCGGGGGCGGGAAACAGGCCAGTAACAGGGGGTGGGAGACAGACCAGTAACGGGGGGCGGGAGACAGGTCAGTAACGGGGGGTGGGAGACAGACCAGTAACGGGGGGCAGGAGACTGGTCAGCGATAGGCCAGTGACGGGGGCGGGAGACAGGTCTGCAAATAGGAGGCGGGAGACAGGCCAGTAACGGGGGGCGGGAGACAGGCCAGTAACGGGGGGCGGGAGACAGGCCAGTAACGGGGGGCGGGAGACAGGCCAGTAACGGGGGGGCGGGAGATGGGTCAGAGCACCAGGAGACAGGCCAGTAAGGGGGGGCGGAAGACAGGCCACTAACGGGGGGCGGGAGACAGGCCAGTAACGGGGGGCGGGAGATGGGTCAGAGCACCAGGAGACAGGCCAGTCAGTAACGGGGGGCGGGAGACAGGCCAGTAACGGGGGGCGGGAGACAGGCCAGTAACGGGGGGCGTGAGATGGGTCAGAGCACCAGGAGACAGGCCAGTAACGGGGGGCGGGAGACAGGCCACTAACGGGGGGCGTGAGATGGGTCAGAGCACCAGGAGACAGGTCAGCGAATGTGGGGTGGGAGACAGGTCAGAGATAGGCCAGTAACGGGGGGGGGGGGGGACGGGTCAGAGCGCCAGGAGACAGGTCAACAGTGGGGGGCGGAAGACAGGTCAGCAGACGGGGGGGGGGTAGATAGTGAGAAGTGTACAGTGGGACAAGCAGACACAAATACCCCAACTGTAGCCGTCTCTGCTGCACCCCTGATTCTAGCCGCTAAGATTCCCTGGTTGAGAAAGGGTTACAGTTCCTGCATCTTCGGGTCCCACACAGAACAAGGCGCTAATTACAGACACAACTAATTGCACGTTATCAGCAGCGGAGCGCTCTGAAGCAGCTGCAGCCAGCGATGAATGTGACAGCGGGGCCCGCGCTGCTCTAGATGGCGCCTCACCCCCGAGCGCGTGCACTTTTTTTCCAGGCATCATCAGCAGTGGCGACATGCTCCGTCCAGCACTCGGTGAGCGGGCGTGCATACTTTCTACCTTAGACTATCCCATGACTGTGCAGAAGTCCTCACCTCCTCTGCGCTGGCTGCACCACGATCAATGCCGCGATTTACCGAGTCCCATGAACGGGCAGTCAGCATGCAGGCAAAGAGCGGGTAAAGATCTCCGGCCCCCAGACGCTGGCTATAGGTGCGTATCCCCCGCATGTCGGCAGCGAGGAGCGCCTGCCACAGGCGACAGTAGTTCAGGCGGAAGTGGTCGGTCAGCTCCTATAAGGAAAGGTGAAGTCAGTCACACCGGACAGGAGACGAGCAGAGACCCCCCCCAAAACTGCACCTGGTACAGGCCGTGATCCAGCAGAATCAGCTCCGGCCCGCTGCCGCCTTCTGACTGCCGGACTAGAACATTTCCAGGGTGGGGGTCACAATGCACGAAGCCATGCACGAAAATCATCTCACTGTACAACTGTCCCAGAGCCCGCGAGACCTGGAAACGAGGAGATGGGAATGTGACAACCACCGGTTACCCACGTGTGACGGGTTGTCAGCCCCATAACCGATGACAATGATATACCCGTCTGTACAATCCGGGAGCATCACTTGTACCCGTTCTGTTCCTCTGTCGCTCCTCCTAGAAATACGAGTGTTGGCTGCAGCGGTCGTCCTTTGCTGTCAGGTACGTTACACCTTCCTGGCAGTAATAGTCTCCATCATGCCGTTTTCATGACGGGTGATCAGGACAGAGGGACACGTTGCGGGTGGAGTCAGCGCAGTCAGTGCAGCCGGTAGGTGCGCGTCATGGGTGGAGTTGGCGCCATTCAGTGCAGACGGCAGGGGCACGGCGCGGGTGGAGTCGGCGTAATCAGTGCAGACAGCAGGTGCACGGCGCGGGTGGAGTCGGCGCCATTCAGTGCAGACGGCAGGGGTGCGGCGCGGGTGGAGTCGGCGTAATCAGTGCAGACAGCAGGGGTGCGGCGCAGGTGGAGTCGGCGCCATTCAGTGCAGACGGCAGGGGCGCGGCGCGGGTGGAGTCGGCGTAATCAGTGCATACGGCAGGGGCGCGGGTGGAGTCAGTGCAGACGGCAGGGGAGCGGGTGGAGTCAGTGCAGACGGCAGGGGAGCGGGTGGAGTCAGTGCAGACGGCAGGGGAGCGGGTGGAGTCAGTGCAGACGGCAGGGGAGCGGGTGGAGTCAGTGCAGACGGCAGGGGAGCGGGTGGAGTCAGTGCAGACGGCAGGGGAGCGGGTGGAGTCAGTGCAGACGGCAGGGGAGCGGGTGGAGTCAGTGCAGACGGCAGGGGAGCGGGTGGAGTCAGTGCAGACGGCAGGGGAGCGGGTGGAGCCAGTGCAGACGGCAGGGGAGCGGGTGGAGCCAGTGCAGACGGCAGGGGAGCGGGTGGAGTCAGTGCAGACGGCAGGGGAGCGGGTGGAGTCAGTGCAGATGGCAGGGGAGCGGGTGGAGTCAGTGCAGATGGTAGGGGAGCGGATGGAGTCAGTGCAGACGGCAGGGGAGCGGGTGGAGTCAGTGCAGATGGCAGGGGCGCGGGTGGAGTCAGTGCAGACGGCAGGGGCGCGGGTGGAGTCAGTGCAGACGGCAGGGGCGCGGGTGGAGTCAGTGCAGACGGCAGGGGAGCGGGTGGAGTCAGTGCAGACGGCAGGGGAGCGGGTGGAGCCAGTGCAGACGGCAGGGGCGCGGGTGGAGTCAGTGCAGACGGCAGGGGCGCGGGTGGAGTCAGTGCAGACGGCAGGGGCGCGGGTGGAGTCAGTGCAGACGGCAGGGGCGCGAATGGAGTCAGTACAGACGGCAGGGGAGCAGATGGAGTCAGTGCAGACGGCAGGGGCGCGGGTGGAGTCAGTGCAGACGGCAGGGGCGAGGGTGGAGTCAGTGCAGACGGCAGGGGCGAGGGTGGAGTCAGTGCAGACGGCAGGGGCGAGGGTGGAGTCAGTGCAGACGGCAGGGGCGAGGGTGGAGTCAGTGCAGACGGCAGGGGCGAGGGTGGAGTCAGTGCAGACGGCAGGGGCGAGGGTGGAGTCAGTGCAGACGGCAGGGGCGAGGGTGGAGTCAGTGCAGACGGCAGGGGCGAGGGTGGAGTCAGTGCAGACGGCAGGGGAGCGGGTGGAGCCAGTGCAGACGGCAGGGGAGCGGGTGGAGCCAGTGCAGACGGCAGGGGAGCGGGTGGAGTCAGTGCAGATGGCAGGGGAGCGGGTGGAGTCAGTGCAGACGGCAGGGGAGCGGGTGGAGTCAGTGCAGATGGTAGGGGAGCGGATGGAGTCAGTGCAGACGGCAGGGGAGCGGGTGGAGTCAGTGCAGACGGCAGGGGAGCGGGTGGAGTCAGTGCAGATGGCAGGGGCGCGGGTGGAGTCAGTGCAGATGGCAGGGGAGCGGGTGGAGTCAGTGCAGACGGCAGGGGCGCGGGTGGAGTCAGTGCAGATAACAGGGGCGCGGGTGGAGTCAGTGCAGATAGCAGGGGCGCGGGTGGAGTCAGTGCAGATGGCAGGGGCGCGGGTGGAGTCAGTGCAGATGGCAGGGGAGCGGGTGGAGTCAGTGCAGATGGCAGGGGAGCGGGTGGAGTCAGTGCAGATGGCAGGGGAGCGGGTGGAGTCAGTGCAGACGGTAGGGCAGAGGGTGGAGTCAGTGCAGACGGTAGGGCAGAGGGTGGAGTCAGTGCAGATGGCAGGGGCGCGGGTGGAGTCAGTGCAGATGGCAGGGGAGCGGGTGGAGTCAGTGCAGATGGCAGGGGAGCGGGTGGAGTCAGTGCAGATGGCAGGGGAGCGGGTGGAGTCAGTGCAGACGGTAGGGCAGAGGGTGGAGTCAGTGCAGATGGCAGGGCAGAGGGTGGAGTCAGTGCAGATGGCAGGGGAGCGGGTGGAGTCAGTGCAGACGGCAGGGGAGCGGGTGGAGTCAGTGCAGACGGTAGGGCAGAGGGTGGAGTCAGTGCAGATGGCAGGGGCGCGGGTGGAGTCAGTGCAGACGGCAGGGGCGCGGGTGGAGTCAGTGCAGATGGCAGGGGCGTGGGTGGAGTCAGTGCAGACGGCAGGGGCCCGGGTGGAGTCAGTGCAGACGGCAGGGGCGCGGGTGGAGTCAGTGCAGACGGCAGGGGAGCGGGTGGAGTCAGTGCAGATGGCAGGGGCGCGGGTGGAGTCAGTGCAGACGGCAGGGGAGCGGGTGGAGTCAGTGCAGACGGCAGTGGAGCGGGTGGAGTCAGTGCAGACGGCAGGGGAGCGGGTGGAGTCAGTGCAGATGGCAGGGGCGCGGGTGGAGTCAGTGCAGATGGCAGGGGCGCGGGTGGAGTCAGTGCAGATGGCAGGGGAGCGGGTGGAGTCAGTGCAGACGGCAGTGGAGCGGGTGGAGTCGGTGCAGACGGCAGGGGAGCGGGTGGAGTCAGTGCAGACGGCAGGGGAGTGGGTGGAGTCAGTGCAGATGGCAGGGGCGCGGGTGGAGTCAGTGCAGATGGCAGGGGTGCGGGTGGAGTCAGTGCAGACGGCAGGGGCGCGGGTGGAGTCGGTACAGTCAGTGCTGCCTCACAGGTGGCAAGGGGGCCCGGGGCACAGACTCCCCCCGATCACACTCATTAACCCTTGATGAGCCGCCTCTTACCTGATTGACATCAATGCGGTTCCTCTCCATGTACTGGCGGTCGTTGGCCTGGCCGCCCTCCACGTACTCCATCACCAGCACCCGCTCAGTGCTCACGTCCCAGTGGATTTTAGGAATCTGAAGTAAAGTAACAGAACCGATGTGTAAACATTACGGGGGCAGCTGAATGGCCACCCCCAGTGAGCGCTGCCTCCAGGAGGCGCTGCCTGCACCTCCAGACAGGGCGGCATGTGTGGTCACGGCTTTAGTCACAGACCAACGCACGATACTGACACCTGCTGGAGACAAGTCATTACAACACCCTGACCAGTCACATGCAGATTTACTGCAGATTCAGCTGCCGAACTGTGCGCATCTCGCAGGGGCCCATTTACCCTCAGGAAGGGGAACCTCCGCACCATGGCCGTCATCTTCTCAGCGTTGCGGGCCTCATTCAGGAAGTCCAGCTCTCGGGGAAGGTTCTTCTTAGCCTCTTCAACCAACCACATAAACTCAAACTGCGGGAAGACTTTCTTCACTGCCCGGAGAAGGACCTGGAGAGCGGACACAACTGGTCACTCATTGGCCGGGCCACAGCGGCCTCATCCCTCGTGTGCACTAAGCAGAAGCACCCAACAGTAAGTGGTGATAAACGTGGCCCCTATGTGCCCAACAGGTCAGTGTCACCCACCTGTGCTCCTCCCCTACCTCCATGATCCTGATGTCCCGTGCACTCTGCTGTCTCACTTTGGGGTGCTGGACCTTCACAGCCACAGTCCGACCATCGTGGAGAACTGCTCGGTGGACCTGCGCCAATGAGGCTGCACCCAGAGGGGTCTCCTCAAAGTGTGCAAATACATCCGAAGGCTGGAAGGAGAAAAACACAGTCAGCAGTGATGGAGGACACCAGCGTGAAATAGGCGAGAAGGAGAAGCCACAGTCAGCAGTGATGGAGGACACCAGCGTGATATAGGCTGAAGGGGAAGCCACAGTCAGCAGTGATGGAGGACACCAGCGTGAAATAGGCTGGAAGGAGAAGCCACAGTCAGCAGTGATGGAGGACACCAGCGTGATATAGGCTGAAGGAGAAGCCACAGTCAGCAGTGATGGAGGACACCAGCGTGAAATAGGCTGAAAGGAGAAGCCACAGTCACCAGCGATGGAGGACACCAGCATGATATAGGCTGAAGGAGAAGCCCCAGTCACCAGTGATGGAGGACACCAGCGTGATATAGGCTGGAAGGAGAAAAACACAGTCAGCAGTGATGGAGGACACCAGCGTGAAATAGGCTGGAAGGAGAAAAACACAGTCAGCAGTGATGGAGGACACCAGCGTGATATAGGCTGAAGGGGAAGCCACAGTCAGCAGAGATGGAGGACACCAGCGTGATATAGGCGAGAAGGAGAAGCCACAGTCAGCAGTGATGGAGGACACCAGCGTGATATAGGCGAGAAGGAGAAGCCACAGTCAGCAGTGATGGAGGACACCAGCGTGATATAGGCTGAAGGAGAAGCCACAGTCACCAGTGATGGAGGACACCAGCGTGAAATAGGCGAGAAGGAGAAGCCACAGTCACCAGTGATGGAGGACACCAGCGTGAAATAGGCGAGAAGGAGAAAAACACAGTCAGCAGTGATGGAAGACACCAGCGTGAAATAGGCTGGAAGGAGAAGCCACAGTCACCAGTGATGGAGGACACCAGCGTGATATAGGCGGGAAGGAGAAGCCACAGTCACCAGTGATGGAGGACACCAGCGTGAAATAGGCTGGAAGGAGAAAAACACAGTCACCAGTGATGGAGGACACCAGCGTGATATAGGCGGGAAGGAGAAGCCACAGTCAGCAGTGATGGAGGACACCAGCGTGAAATAGGCTGGAAGGAGAAAAACACAGTCAGCAGTGATGGAGGACACCAGCGTGAAATAGGCTGGAAGGAGTAAAACACAGTCAGCAGTGATGGAGGACACCAGCGTGAAATAGGCGAGAAGGAGCAGCCACAGTCAGCAGTGACGGAGGACACCAGCGTGATATAGGCGGGAAGGAGAAGCCACAGTCACCAGTGATGGAGGACACCAACGTGATATAGGTGGGAAGGAGAAGCCACAGTCAGCAATGATGGAAGACACCAGCGTGAAATAGGCTGGAAGGAGAAGCCACAGTCACCAGTGATGGAGGACACCAGCGTGATATAGGTGAGAAGGAGAAGCCACAGTCAGCAGTGATGGAGGACACCAGCGTGATATAGGTGAGAAGGAGAAGCCACAGTCAGCAGTGATGGAGGACACCAGCGTGATATAGGCTGAAGGAGAAGCCACAGTCACCAGTGATGGAGGACACCAGCGTGATATAGGCTGAAGGAGAAGCCACAGTCACCAGTGATGGAGGACACCAACGTGATATAGGTGGGAAGGAGAAGCCACAGTCAGCAATGATGGAGGACACCAGCGTGATATAGGCGGGAAGGAGCAGCCACAGTCAGCAGTGATGGAGGACACCAGCGTGATATAGGCTGAAGGAGAAGCCACAGTCACCAGTGATGGAGGACACCAGCATGATATAGGCGGGAAGCAGCAGCCACAGTCAGCAGTGATGGAGGACACCAGCATGATATAGGCTGAAGGAGAAGCCACAGTCAGCAGTGATGGAGGACACCAGCGTGAAATAGGCTGAAGGAGAAGCCACAGTCACCAATGATGGAGGACACCAGCGTGATATAGGCTGAAGGAGAAGCCACAGTCAGCAGTGATGGAGGACACCAGCGTGATATAGGCTGAAGGAGAAGCCACAGTCAGCAGTGATGGAGGACACCAGCGTGATATAGGCTGGAAGGAGAAGCCACAGTCACCAGTGATGGAGGACACCAGCGTGAAATAGGCTGGAAGGAGAAAAACACAGTCACCAGTGATGGAGGACACCAGCGTGATATAGGCGGGAAGGAGAAGCCACAGTCAGCAGTGATGGAGGACACCAGCGTGAAATAGGCTGGAAGGAGAAAAACACAGTCAGCAGTGATGGAGGACACCAGCGTGAAATAGGCGGGAAGGAGAAGCCACAGTCAGCAGTGATGGAGGACACCAGCGTGATATAGGCTGAAAGGAGAAGCCACAGTCACCAGTGATGGAGGACACCAGCGTGATATATGTGCGGGAAGGAGAAGCCACAGTCACCAGTGATGGAGGACACCAGCGTGATATAGGCTGAAGGAGAAGCCACAGTCACCAGTGATGGAGGACACCAGCGTGATATAGGCTGAAGGAGAAGCCACAGTCAGCAATGATGGAGGACACCAGCGTGATATAGGCGGGAAGGAGCAGCCACAGTCAGCAGTGATGGATGACACCAGCGTGATATAGGCTGAAGGAGAAGCCACAGTCAGCAGTGATGGAGGACACCAGCATGATATAGGCTGGAAGGAGAAGCCACAGTCAGCAGTGATGGAGGACACCAGCATGATATAGGCTGAAGGAGAAGCCACAGTCAGCAGTGATGGAGGACACCAGCGTGAAATAGGCTGAAAGAGAAGCCACAGTCAGCAGTGATGGAGGACACCAGCATGATATAGGCTGAAGGAGAAGCCACAGTCAGCAGTGATGGAGGACACCAGCATGATATAGGCTGAAGGAGAAGCCACAGTCAGCAGTGATGGAGGACACCAGCATGATATAGGCTGAAGGAGAAGCCACAGTCAGCAGTGATGGAGGACACCAGCATGATATAGGCTGAAGGAGAAGCCACAGTCACCAGTGATGGAGGACACCAGCGTGATATATGTGCGGGAAGGAGAAGCCACAGTCAGCAGTGATGGATGACACCAGCGTGAAATAGGTTGGAAGGAGAAGCCACAGTCACCAGTGATGGAGGACACCAGCGTGAAATAGGTTGGAAGGAGAAGCCACAGTCACCAGTGATGGAGGACACCAGAGTGATATATGTGCGGGAAGGAGACGCCACAGTCAGCAGTGATGGAAGACACCAGCGTGATATAGGCGTGAAGGAGAAGCCACAGTCAGCAGTGATGGAGGACACCAGCGTGATATAGGCTGAAAGAGAAGCCACAGTCAGCAGTGATGGAGGACACCAGCGTGATATAGGCTGAAGGAGAAGCCACAGTCAGCAGTGATGGATGACACCAGCGTGATATAGGCTGAAGGAGAAGCCACAGTCAGCAGCGATGGAGGACACCAGCATGATATAGGCTGAAGGAGAAGCCACAGTCAGCAGTGATGGAGGACACCAGCGTGATATAGGCGGGAAGGAGAAGCCACAGTCAGCAATGATGGAGGACACCAGCGTGATATAGGCGGGAAGGAGCAGCCACAGTCAGCAGTGATGGAGGACACCAGCGTGATATATGTGCGGGAAGGAGAAGCCACAGTCAGCAGTGATGGAGGACACCAGCATGATATAGGCTGAAGGAGAAGCCACAGTCACCAGTGATGGAGGACACCAGCATGATATAGGCGGGAAGGAGCAGCCACAGTCAGCAGTGATGGAGGACACCAGCATGATATAGGCTGAAGGAGAAGCCACAGTCAGCAGTGATGGAGGACACCAGCATGATATAGGCTGAAGGAGAAGCCACAGTCAGCAGTGATGGAGGACACCAGCGTGATATATGTGCGGGAAGGAGAAGCCACAGTCAGCAGTGATGGAGGACACCAGCATGATATAGGCTGAAGGAGAAGCCACAGTCAGCAGTGATGGAGGACACCAGCGTGATATAGGTTGGAAGGAGAAGCCACAGTCACCAGTGATGGAGGACACCAGCATGATATAGGCTGAAGGAGAAGCCACAGTCACCAGTGATGGAGGACACCAGCATGATATAGGCTGAAGGAGAAGCCACAGTCAGCAGTGATGGAGGACACCAGCATGATATAGGCTGAAGGAGAAGCCACAGTCACCAGTGATGGAGGACACCAGCGTGATATATGTGCGGGAAGGAGAAGCCACAGTCAGCAGTGATGGAGGACACCAGCATGATATAGGCTGAAGGAGAAGCCACAGTCACCAGTGATGGAGGACACCAGCATGATATAGGCTGGAAGGAGAAGCCACAGTCAGCAGTGATGGAGGACACCAGCGTGATATAGGCTGAAGGAGAAGCCACAGTCAGCAGTGATGGAGGACACCAGCGTGATATAGGCTGAAGGAGAAGCCACAGTCAGCAGTGATGGAGGACACCAGCGTGATATAGGCGTGAAGGAGAAGCCACAGTCAGCAGTGATGGAGGACACCAGCATGATATAGGCTGAAGGAGAAGCCACAGTCAGCAATGATGGAGGACACCAGCATGATATAGGCTGGAAGGAGAAGCCACAGTCAGCAGTGATGGAGGACACCAGCGTGATATAGGCTGAAGGAGAAGCCACAGTCACCAGTGATGGAGGACACCAGTGTGATATAGGCTGAAGGAGAAGCCACAGTCAGCAGTGATGGAGGACACCAGCATGATATAGGCTGAAGGAGAAGCCATAGTCAGCAGTGATGGAGGACACCAGCGTGATATAGGCTGAAGGAGAAGCCACAGTCAGCAGTGATGGAGGACACCAGCGTGATATAGGCGTGAAGGAGAAGCCACAGTCACCAGTGATGGAGGACACCAGCGTGATATATGTGCGGGAAGGAGAAGCCACAGTCAGCAGTGATGGAGGACACCAGCATGATATAGGCTGAAGGAGAAGCCACAGTCAGCAGTGATGGAGGACACCAGCGTGATATAGGTTGGAAGGAGAAGCCACAGTCACCAGTGATGGAGGACACCAGCATGATATAGGCTGAAGGAGAAGCCACAGTCACCAGTGATGGAGGACACCAGCATGATATAGGCTGAAGGAGAAGCCACAGTCAGCAGTGATGGAGGACACCAGCATGATATAGGCTGAAGGAGAAGCCACAGTCACCAGTGATGGAGGACACCAGCGTGATATATGTGCGGGAAGGAGAAGCCACAGTCAGCAGTGATGGAGGACACCAGCATGATATAGGCTGAAGGAGAAGCCACAGTCACCAGTGATGGAGGACACCAGCATGATATAGGCTGGAAGGAGAAGCCACAGTCAGCAGTGATGGAGGACACCAGTGTGATATAGGCTGAAGGAGAAGCCACAGTCAGCAGTGATGGAGGACACCAGCGTGATATAGGCTGAAGGAGAAGCCACAGTCAGCAGTGATGGAGGACACCAGCGTGATATAGGCGTGAAGGAGAAGCCACAGTCAGCAGTGATGGAGGACACCAGCGTGAAATAGGCTGAAGGAGAAGCCACAGTCAGCAATGATGGAGGACACCAGCATGATATAGGCTGGAAGGAGAAGCCACAGTCAGCAGTGATGGAGGACACCAGCGTGATATAGGCTGAAGGAGAAGCCACAGTCACCAGTGATGGAGGACACCAGTGTGATATAGGCTGAAGGAGAAGCCACAGTCAGCAGTGATGGAGGACACCAGCGTGATATAGGCTGAAGGAGAAGCCACAGTCAGCAGTGATGGAGGACACCAGCGTGATATAGGCGTGAAGGAGAAGCCACAGTCAGCAGTGATGGAGGACACCAGCGTGATATAGGCGGGAAGGAGAAGCCACAGTCAGCAATGATGGAGGACACCAGCGTGATATAGGCGGGAAGGAGCAGCCACAGTCAGCAGTGATGGATGACACCAGCGTGATATAGGCTGAAGGAGAAGCCACAGTCAGCAGCGATGGAGGACACCAGCATGATATAGGCTGAAGGAGAAGCCACAGTCAGCAGTGATGGAGGACACCAGCGTGATATAGGCTGAAGGAGAAGCCACAGTCAGCAGTGATGGAGGACACCAGCGTGATATAGGCGGGAAGGAGAAGCCACAGTCAGCAATGATGGAGGACACCAGCGTGATATAGGCGGGAAGGAGCAGCCACAGTCAGCAGTGATGGAGGACACCAGCGTGATATATGTGCGGGAAGGAGAAGCCACAGTCAGCAGTGATGGAGGACACCAGCATGATATAGGCTGAAGGAGAAGCCACAGTCACCAGTGATGGAGGACACCAGCATGATATAGGCGGGAAGGAGCAGCCACAGTCAGCAGTGATGGAGGACACCAGCATGATATAGGCTGAAGGAGAAGCCACAGTCAGCAGTGATGGATGACACCAGCGTGATATAGGCTGAAGGAGAAGCCACAGTCAGCAATGATGGAGGACACCAGCATGATATAGGCTGGAAGGAGAAGCCACAGTCACCAGTGATGGAGGACACCAGCGTGATATAGGCTGAAGGAGAAGCCACAGTCAGCAGTGATGGATGACACCAGCGTGATATAGGCTGAAGGAGAAGCCACAGTCAGCAATGATGGAGGACACCAGCATGATATAGGCTGGAAGGAGAAGCCACAGTCAGCAGCGATGGAGGACACCAGCATGATATAGGCTGAAGGAGAAGCCACAGTCAGCAGTGATGGAGGACACCAGCGTGATATAGGCGGGAAGGAGAAGCCACAGTCAGCAATGATGGAGGACACCAGCGTGATATAGGCGGGAAGGAGCAGCCACAGTCAGCAGTGATGGAGGACACCAGCGTGATATATGTGCGGGAAGGAGAAGCCACAGTCAGCAGTGATGGAGGACACCAGCATGATATAGGCTGAAGGAGAAGCCACAGTCACCAGTGATGGAGGACACCAGCATGATATAGGCGGGAAGGAGCAGCCACAGTCAGCAGTGATGGAGGACACCAGCATGATATAGGCTGAAGGAGAAGCCACAGTCAGCAGTGATGGAGGACACCAGCATGATATAGGCTGAAGGAGAAGCCACAGTCAGCAGTGATGGAGGACACCAGCGTGATATATGTGCGGGAAGGAGAAGCCACAGTCAGCAGTGATGGAGGACACCAGCATGATATAGGCTGAAGGAGAAGCCACAGTCAGCAGTGATGGAGGACACCAGCGTGATATAGGTTGGAAGGAGAAGCCACAGTCACCAGTGATGGAGGACACCAGCATGATATAGGCTGAAGGAGAAGCCACAGTCACCAGTGATGGAGGACACCAGCATGATATAGGCTGAAGGAGAAGCCACAGTCAGCAGTGATGGAGGACACCAGCATGATATAGGCTGAAGGAGAAGCCACAGTCACCAGTGATGGAGGACACCAGCGTGATATATGTGCGGGAAGGAGAAGCCACAGTCAGCAGTGATGGAGGACACCAGCATGATATAGGCTGAAGGAGAAGCCACAGTCACCAGTGATGGAGGACACCAGCATGATATAGGCTGGAAGGAGAAGCCACAGTCAGCAGTGATGGAGGACACCAGCGTGATATAGGCTGAAGGAGAAGCCACAGTCAGCAGTGATGGAGGACACCAGCGTGATATAGGCTGAAGGAGAAGCCACAGTCAGCAGTGATGGAGGACACCAGCGTGATATAGGCGTGAAGGAGAAGCCACAGTCAGCAGTGATGGAGGACACCAGCATGATATAGGCTGAAGGAGAAGCCACAGTAAGCAATGATGGAGGACACCAGCATGATATAGGCTGGAAGGAGAAGCCACAGTCAGCAGTGATGGAGGACACCAGCGTGATATAGGCTGAAGGAGAAGCCACAGTCACCAGTGATGGAGGACACCAGTGTGATATAGGCTGAAGGAGAAGCCACAGTCAGCAGTGATGGAGGACACCAGCGTGATATAGGCGGGAAGGAGAAGCCACAGTCAGCAATGATGGAGGACACCAGCGTGATATAGGCGGGAAGGAGCAGCCACAGTCAGCAGTGATGGAGGACACCAGCGTGATATATGTGCGGGAAGGAGAAGCCACAGTCAGCAGTGATGGAGGACACCAGCATGATATAGGCTGAAGGAGAAGCCACAGTCACCAGTGATGGAGGACACCAGCATGATATAGGCGGGAAGGAGCAGCCACAGTCAGCAGTGATGGAGGACACCAGCATGATATAGGCTGAAGGAGAAGCCACAGTCAGCAGTGATGGAGGACACCAGCATGATATAGGCTGAAGGAGAAGCCACAGTCAGCAGTGATGGAGGACACCAGCGTGATATATGTGCGGGAAGGAGAAGCCACAGTCAGCAGTGATGGAGGACACCAGCATGATATAGGCTGAAGGAGAAGCCACAGTCAGCAGTGATGGAGGACACCAGCGTGATATAGGTTGGAAGGAGAAGCCACAGTCACCAGTGATGGAGGACACCAGCATGATATAGGCTGAAGGAGAAGCCACAGTCACCAGTGATGGAGGACACCAGCATGATATAGGCTGAAGGAGAAGCCACAGTCAGCAGTGATGGAGGACACCAGCATGATATAGGCTGAAGGAGAAGCCACAGTCACCAGTGATGGAGGACACCAGCGTGATATATGTGCGGGAAGGAGAAGCCACAGTCAGCAGTGATGGAGGACACCAGCATGATATAGGCTGAAGGAGAAGCCACAGTCACCAGTGATGGAGGACACCAGCATGATATAGGCTGGAAGGAGAAGCCACAGTCAGCAGTGATGGAGGACACCAGCGTGATATAGGCTGAAGGAGAAGCCACAGTCAGCAGTGATGGAGGACACCAGCGTGATATAGGCTGAAGGAGAAGCCACAGTCAGCAGTGATGGAGGACACCAGCGTGATATAGGCGTGAAGGAGAAGCCACAGTCAGCAGTGATGGAGGACACCAGCATGATATAGGCTGAAGGAGAAGCCACAGTCAGCAATGATGGAGGACACCAGCATGATATAGGCTGGAAGGAGAAGCCACAGTCAGCAGTGATGGAGGACACCAGCGTGATATAGGCTGAAGGAGAAGCCACAGTCACCAGTGATGGAGGACACCAGTGTGATATAGGCTGAAGGAGAAGCCACAGTCAGCAGTGATGGAGGACACCAGCATGATATAGGCTGAAGGAGAAGCCATAGTCAGCAGTGATGGAGGACACCAGCGTGATATAGGCTGAAGGAGAAGCCACAGTCAGCAGTGATGGAGGACACCAGCGTGATATAGGCGTGAAGGAGAAGCCACAGTCACCAGTGATGGAGGACACCAGCGTGATATATGTGCGGGAAGGAGAAGCCACAGTCAGCAGTGATGGAGGACACCAGCGTGATATAGGCTGAAGGAGAAGCCACAGTCAGCAGTGATGGAGGACACCAGCGTGATATAGGTTGGAAGGAGAAGCCACAGTCACCAGTGATGGAGGACACCAGCATGATATAGGCTGAAGGAGAAGCCACAGTCACCAGTGATGGAGGACACCAGCATGATATAGGCTGAAGGAGAAGCCACAGTCAGCAGTGATGGAGGACACCAGCATGATATAGGCTGAAGGAGAAGCCACAGTCACCAGTGATGGAGGACACCAGCGTGATATATGTGCGGGAAGGAGAAGCCACAGTCAGCAGTGATGGAGGACACCAGCATGATATAGGCTGAAGGAGAAGCCACAGTCACCAGTGATGGAGGACACCAGCATGATATAGGCTGGAAGGAGAAGCCACAGTCAGCAGTGATGGAGGACACCAGTGTGATATAGGCTGAAGGAGAAGCCACAGTCAGCAGTGATGGAGGACACCAGCGTGATATAGGCTGAAGGAGAAGCCACAGTCAGCAGTGATGGAGGACACCAGCGTGATATAGGCGTGAAGGAGAAGCCACAGTCAGCAGTGATGGAGGACACCAGCGTGAAATAGGCTGAAGGAGAAGCCACAGTCAGCAATGATGGAGGACACCAGCATGATATAGGCTGGAAGGAGAAGCCACAGTCAGCAGTGATGGAGGACACCAGCGTGATATAGGCTGAAGGAGAAGCCACAGTCACCAGTGATGGAGGACACCAGTGTGATATAGGCTGAAGGAGAAGCCACAGTCAGCAGTGATGGAGGACACCAGCGTGATATAGGCTGAAGGAGAAGCCACAGTCAGCAGTGATGGAGGACACCAGCGTGATATAGGCGTGAAGGAGAAGCCACAGTCAGCAGTGATGGAGGACACCAGCGTGATATAGGCGGGAAGGAGAAGCCACAGTCAGCAATGATGGAGGACACCAGCGTGATATAGGCGGGAAGGAGCAGCCACAGTCAGCAGTGATGGATGACACCAGCGTGATATAGGCTGAAGGAGAAGCCACAGTCAGCAGCGATGGAGGACACCAGCATGATATAGGCTGAAGGAGAAGCCACAGTCAGCAGTGATGGAGGACACCAGCGTGATATAGGCTGAAGGAGAAGCCACAGTCAGCAGTGATGGAGGACACCAGCGTGATATAGGCGGGAAGGAGAAGCCACAGTCAGCAATGATGGAGGACACCAGCGTGATATAGGCGGGAAGGAGCAGCCACAGTCAGCAGTGATGGAGGACACCAGCGTGATATATGTGCGGGAAGGAGAAGCCACAGTCAGCAGTGATGGAGGACACCAGCATGATATAGGCTGAAGGAGAAGCCACAGTCACCAGTGATGGAGGACACCAGCATGATATAGGCGGGAAGGAGCAGCCACAGTCAGCAGTGATGGAGGACACCAGCATGATATAGGCTGAAGGAGAAGCCACAGTCAGCAGTGATGGATGACACCAGCGTGATATAGGCTGAAGGAGAAGCCACAGTCAGCAATGATGGAGGACACCAGCATGATATAGGCTGGAAGGAGAAGCCACAGTCACCAGTGATGGAGGACACCAGCGTGATATAGGCTGAAGGAGAAGCCACAGTCAGCAGTGATGGATGACACCAGCGTGATATAGGCTGAAGGAGAAGCCACAGTCAGCAATGATGGAGGACACCAGCATGATATAGGCTGGAAGGAGAAGCCACAGTCAGCAGCGATGGAGGACACCAGCATGATATAGGCTGAAGGAGAAGCCACAGTCAGCAGTGATGGAGGACACCAGCGTGATATAGGCGGGAAGGAGAAGCCACAGTCAGCAATGATGGAGGACACCAGCGTGATATAGGCGGGAAGGAGCAGCCACAGTCAGCAGTGATGGAGGACACCAGCGTGATATATGTGCGGGAAGGAGAAGCCACAGTCAGCAGTGATGGAGGACACCAGCATGATATAGGCTGAAGGAGAAGCCACAGTCACCAGTGATGGAGGACACCAGCATGATATAGGCGGGAAGGAGCAGCCACAGTCAGCAGTGATGGAGGACACCAGCATGATATAGGCTGAAGGAGAAGCCACAGTCAGCAGTGATGGAGGACACCAGCATGATATAGGCTGAAGGAGAAGCCACAGTCAGCAGTGATGGAGGACACCAGCGTGATATATGTGCGGGAAGGAGAAGCCACAGTCAGCAGTGATGGAGGACACCAGCATGATATAGGCTGAAGGAGAAGCCACAGTCAGCAGTGATGGAGGACACCGGCGTGATATAGGTTGGAAGGAGAAGCCACAGTCACCAGTGATGGAGGACACCAGCATGATATAGGCTGAAGGAGAAGCCACAGTCACCAGTGATGGAGGACACCAGCATGATATAGGCTGAAGGAGAAGCCACAGTCAGCAGTGATGGAGGACACCAGCATGATATAGGCTGAAGGAGAAGCCACAGTCACCAGTGATGGAGGACACCAGCGTGATATATGTGCGGGAAGGAGAAGCCACAGTCAGCAGTGATGGAGGACACCAGCATGATATAGGCTGAAGGAGAAGCCACAGTCACCAGTGATGGAGGACACCAGCATGATATAGGCTGGAAGGAGAAGCCACAGTCA
Organism: Anomaloglossus baeobatrachus; assembly: GCF_048569485.1. Taxonomy (NCBI): domain Eukaryota; kingdom Metazoa; phylum Chordata; class Amphibia; order Anura; family Aromobatidae; genus Anomaloglossus; species Anomaloglossus baeobatrachus. The sequence continues at coordinate 3,439,828 of NC_134364.1, read as the reverse complement.
GCAGTGATGGAGGACACCAGCGTGATATAGGCTGAAGGAGAAGCCACAGTCAGCAGTGATGGAGGACACCAGCGTGATATAGGCTGAAGGAGAAGCCACAGTCAGCAGTGATGGAGGACACCAGCGTGATATAGGCGTGAAGGAGAAGCCACAGTCAGCAGTGATGGAGGACACCAGCATGATATAGGCTGAAGGAGAAGCCACAGTAAGCAATGATGGAGGACACCAGCATGATATAGGCTGGAAGGAGAAGCCACAGTCAGCAGTGATGGAGGACACCAGCGTGATATAGGCTGAAGGAGAAGCCACAGTCACCAGTGATGGAGGACACCAGTGTGATATAGGCTGAAGCAGAAGCCACAGTCAGCAGTGATGGAGGACACCAGCATGATATAGGCTGAAGGAGAAGCCATAGTCAGCAGTGATGGAGGACACCAGCGTGATATAGGCTGAAGGAGAAGCCACAGTCAGCAGTGATGGAGGACACCAGCGTGATATAGGCGTGAAGGAGAAGCCACAGTCACCAGTGATGGAGGACACCAGCGTGATATATGTGCGGGAAGGAGAAGCCACAGTCAGCAGTGATGGAGGACACCAGCATGATATAGGCTGAAGGAGAAGCCACAGTCAGCAGTGATGGAGGACACCAGCGTGATATAGGTTGGAAGGAGAAGCCACAGTCACCAGTGATGGAGGACACCAGCATGATATAGGCTGAAGGAGAAGCCACAGTCACCAGTGATGGAGGACACCAGCATGATATAGGCTGAAGGAGAAGCCACAGTCACCAGTGATGGAGGACACCAGCGTGATATATGTGCGGGAAGGAGAAGCCACAGTCAGCAGTGATGGAGGACACCAGCATGATATAGGCTGAAGGAGAAGCCACAGTCACCAGTGATGGAGGACACCAGCATGATATAGGCTGGAAGGAGAAGCCACAGTCAGCAGTGATGGAGGACACCAGTGTGATATAGGCTGAAGGAGAAGCCACAGTCAGCAGTGATGGAGGACACCAGCGTGATATAGGCTGAAGGAGAAGCCACAGTCAGCAGTGATGGAGGACACCAGCGTGATATAGGCGTGAAGGAGAAGCCACAGTCAGCAGTGATGGAGGACACCAGCATGATATAGGCTGAAGGAGAAGCCACAGTCAGCAATGATGGAGGACACCAGCATGATATAGGCTGGAAGGAGAAGCCACAGTCAGCAGTGATGGAGGACACCAGCATGATATAGGCTGAAGGAGAAGCCACAGTCAGCAGTGATGGAGGACACCAGCGTGATATAGGCTGGAAGGAGAAGCCACAGTCACCAGTGATGGAGGACACCAGTGTGATATAGGCTGAAGGAGAAGCCACAGTCAGCAGTGATGGAGGACACCAGCGTGATATAGGCTGAAGGAGAAGCCACAGTCAGCAGTGATGGAGGACACCAGCGTGATATAGGCGTGAAGGAGAAGCCACAGTCAGCAGTGATGGAGGACACCAGCGTGATATAGGCGGGAAGGAGAAGCCACAGTCAGCAATGATGGAGGACACCAGCGTGATATAGGCGGGAAGGAGCAGCCACAGTCAGCAGTGATGGATGACACCAGCGTGATATAGGCTGAAGGAGAAGCCACAGTCAGCAGCGATGGAGGACACCAGCATGATATAGGCTGAAGGAGAAGCCACAGTCAGCAGTGATGGAGGACACCAGCGTGATATAGGCTGAAGGAGAAGCCACAGTCAGCAGTGATGGAGGACACCAGCGTGATATAGGCGGGAAGGAGAAGCCACAGTCAGCAATGATGGAGGACACCAGCGTGATATAGGCGGGAAGGAGCAGCCACAGTCAGCAGTGATGGAGGACACCAGCGTGATATATGTGCGGGAAGGAGAAGCCACAGTCAGCAGTGATGGAGGACACCAGCATGATATAGGCTGAAGGAGAAGCCACAGTCACCAGTGATGGAGGACACCAGCATGATATAGGCGGGAAGGAGCAGCCACAGTCAGCAGTGATGGAGGACACCAGCATGATATAGGCTGAAGGAGAAGCCACAGTCAGCAGTGATGGATGACACCAGCGTGATATAGGCTGAAGGAGAAGCCACAGTCAGCAATGATGGAGGACACCAGCATGATATAGGCTGGAAGGAGAAGCCACAGTCACCAGTGATGGAGGACACCAGCGTGATATAGGCTGAAGGAGAAGCCACAGTCAGCAGTGATGGATGACACCAGCGTGATATAGGCTGAAGGAGAAGCCACAGTCAGCAATGATGGAGGACACCAGCATGATATAGGCTGGAAGGAGAAGCCACAGTCAGCAGTGATGGAGGACACCAGCATGATATAGGCTGAAGGAGAAGCCACAGTCACCAGTGATGGAGGACACCAGCATGATATAGGCTGAAGGAGAAGCCACAGTCACCAGTGATGGATGACACCAGCGTGATATAGGCTGAAGGAGAAGCCACAGTCAGCAATGATGGAGGACACCAGCGTGATATAGGCTGAAGGAGAAGCCACAGTCAGCAGTGATGGAGGACACCAGCGTGATATAGGCTGAAGGAGAAGCCACAGTCAGCAGTGATGGATGACACCAGCGTGATATAGGCTGAAGGAGAAGCCACAGTCAGCAATGATGGAGGACACCAGCGTGATATAGGCTGAAGGAGAAGCCACAGTCAGCAGTGATGGAGGACACCAGCGTGATATAGGCTGAAGGAGAAGCCACAGTCAGCAGTGATGGATGACACCAGCGTGATATAGGCTGAAGGAGAAGCCCCAGTCACCAGTGATGGAGGACACCAGCGTGATAGAGGCGTGAAGGAGAAGCCACAGTCAGCAGTGATGGAGGACACCAGCGTGATATAGGCGGGAAGGAGAAGCCACAGTCACCAGTGATGGAGGACACCAGCGTGATATAGGCTGAAGGAGAAGCCACAGTCACCAGTGATGGAGGACACCAGCGTGATATAGGCGGGAAGGAGAAGCCACAGTCAGCAGTGATGGAAGACACCAGCGTGATATAGGCTGAAGGAGAAGCCACAGTCAGCAGTGATGGAAGACACCAGCGTGAAATAGGCTGAAGGAGAAGCCACAGTCAGCAGTGATGGAGGACACCAGCATGATATAGGCTGAAGGAGAAGCCACAGTCAGCAGTGATGGAAGACACCAGCGTGAAATAGGCTGAAGGAGAAGCCACAGTCAGCAGTGATGGAGGACACCAGCATGATATAGGCTGAAGGAGAAGCCACAGTCAGCAGTGATGGAGGACACCAGCATGATATATGTGCGGGAAGGAGAAGCCACAGTCAGCAGTGATGGAGGACACCAGCGTGATATAGGCTGAAGGAGAAGCCACAGTCAGCAGTGATGGATGACACCAGCTTGATATAGGCGGGAAGGAGAAGCCACAGTCAGCAGTGATGGAGGACACCAGCATGATATAGGCTGAAGGAGAAGCCACAGTCAGCAGTGATGGAGGACACCAGCGTGATATAGGCTGAAGGAGAAGCCACAGTCAGCAGTGATGGAGGACACCAGCGTGATATAGGCTGAAGGAGAAGCCACAGTCACCAGTGATGGAGGACACCAGCGTGAAATAGGCTGAAGCAGAAGCCACAGTCACCAGTGATGGAGGACACCAGCGTGATATAGGCTGAAGGAGAAGCCACAGTCACCAGTGATGGAGGACACCAGCGTAATATAGGCTGAAGGAGAAGCCACAGTCACCAGTGATGGAGGACACCAGCGTGATATAGGCTGAAAGGAGAAGCCACAGTCACCAGTGATGGAGGACACCAGCGTGATATATGTGCGGGAAGGAGAAGCCACAGTCACCAGTGATGGAGGACACCAGCGTGATATATGTGCGGGAAGGAGACGCCACAGTCAGCAGTGATGGAAGACACCAGCGTGATATAGGCGTGAAGGAGAAGCCATAGTCAGCAGTGATGGAGGACACCAGCATGATATAGGCTGAAGGAGAAGCCACAGTCAGCAGTGATGGAGGACACCAGCGTGATATAGGCTGAAGGAGAAGCCACAGTCAGCAGTGATGGAAGACACCAGCGTGAAATAGGCTGGAAGGAGAAGCCACAGTCAGCAGTGATGGAGGACACCAGCGTGATATAGGCTGAAAGAGAAGCCACAGTCAGCAGTGATGGAGGACACCAGCATGATATAGGCTGAAGGAGAAGCCACAGTCAGCAGTGATGGAGGACACCAGCATGATATAGGCTGAAGGAGCAGCCACAGTCAGCAGTGATGGAGGACACCAGCGTGATATATGTGCGGGAAGGAGAAGCCACAGTCAGCAGTGATGGATGACACCAGCGTGAAATAGGTTGGAAGGAGAAGCCACAGTCACCAGTGATGGAAGACACCAGCGTGATATATGTGCGGGAAGGAGAAGCCACAGTCAGCAGTGATGGAGGACACCAGCGTGAAATAGGTTGGAAGGAGAAGCCACAGTCACCAGTGATGGAGGACACCAGCGTGACATAGGCGGGAAGGAGAAGCCACAGTCAGCAGTGATGGAGGACACCAGCGTGAAATAGGTTGGAAGGAGAAGCCACAGTCACCAGTGATGGAGGACACCAGCGTGATATAGGCTGAAAGAGAAGCCACAGTCAGCAGTGATGGAGGACACCAGCATGATATAGGCGTGAAGGAGAAGCCACAGTCAGCAGTGATGGAGGACACCAGCGTGATATAGGCTGAAAGAGAAGCCACAGTCAGCAGTGATGGAGGACACCAGCATGATATAGGCTGAAGGAGAAGCCACAGTCAGCAGCGATGGAGGACACCAGCATGATATAGGCTGAAGGAGAAGCCACAGTCAGCAGTGATGGAGGACACCAGCGTGATATAGGCGGGAAGGAGAAGCCACAGTCAGCAATGATGGAGGACACCAGCGTGATATAGGCGGGAAGGAGCAGCCACAGTCAGCAGTGATGGAGGACACCAGCGTGATATATGTGCGGGAAGGAGAAGCCACAGTCAGCAGTGATGGAGGACACCAGCATGATATAGGCTGAAGGAGAAGCCACAGTCACCAGTGATGGAGGACACCAGCATGATATAGGCGGGAAGGAGCAGCCACAGTCAGCAGTGATGGAGGACACCAGCATGATATAGGCTGAAGGAGAAGCCACAGTCAGCAGTGATGGAGGACACCAGCATGATATAGGCTGAAGGAGAAGCCACAGTCAGCAGTGATGGAGGACACCAGCGTGATATAGGCTGAAGGAGAAGCCACAGTCAGCAGTGATGGATGACACCAGCATGATATAGGCTGAAGGAGAAGCCACAGTCAGCAGTGATGGAGGACACCAGCGTGATATAGGCGGGAAGGAGAAGCCACAGTCAGCAATGATGGAGGACACCAGCGTGATATAGGCGGGAAGGAGCAGCCACAGTCAGCAGTGATGGATGACACCAGCGTGATATAGGCTGAAGGAGAAGCCACAGTCAGCAGCGATGGAGGACACCAGCATGATATAGGCTGAAGGAGAAGCCACAGTCAGCAGTGATGGAGGACACCAGCGTGATATAGGCTGAAGGAGAAGCCACAGTCAGCAGTGATGGAGGACACCAGTGTGATATAGGCGGGAAGGAGAAGCCACAGTCAGCAATGATGGAGGACACCAGCGTGATATAGGCGGGAAGGAGCAGCCACAGTCAGCAGTGATGGAGGACACCAGCGTGATATAGGCGGGAAGGAGAAGCCACAGTCAGCAATGATGGAGGACACCAGCATGATATAGGCTGGAAGGAGAAGCCACAGTCAGCAGTGATGGAGGACACCAGCGTGATATATGTGCGGGAAGGAGAAGCCACAGTCAGCAGTGATGGAGGACACCAGCATGATATAGGCGGGAAGGAGAAGCCACAGTCACCAGTGATGGAGGACACCAGCATGATATAGGCGGGAAGGAGCAGCCACAGTCAGCAGTGATGGAGGACACCAGCATGATATAGGCTGAAGGAGAAGCCACAGTCAGCAGTGATGGAGGACACCAGCATGATATAGGCTGAAGGAGAAGCCACAGTCAGCAGTGATGGATGACACCAGCGTGATATAGCCTGAAGGAGAAGCCACAGTCAGCAATGATGGAGGACACCAGCATGATATAGGCTGGAAGGAGAAGCCACAGTCAGCAGTGATGGAGAACACCAGCGTGATATAGGCTGAAGGAGAAGCCACAGTCAGCAGTGATGGATGACACCAGCGTGATATAGGCTGAAGGAGAAGCCACAGTCACCAGTGATGGAGGACACCAGCGTGATATAGGCTGAAGGAGAAGCCACAGTCACCAGTGATGGAGGACACCAGCGTGATATAGGCTGAAGGAGAAGCCACAGTCAGCAGTGATGGAGGACACCAGCGTGATATAGGCTGAAGGAGAAGCCACAGTCAGCAGTGATGGAGGACACCAGCATGATATAGGCTGAAGGAGAAGCCACAGTCACCAATGATGGAGGACACCAGCATGATATAGGCTGGAAGGAGAAGCCACAGTCAGCAGTGATGGAGGACACCAGCGTGATATAGGCTGAAGGAGAAGCCACAGTCAGCAGTGATGGATGACACCAGCGTGATATAGGCTGAAGGAGAAGCCACAGTCAGCAATGATGGAGGACACCAGCATGATATAGGCTGGAAGGAGAAGCCACAGTCAGCAGTGATGGAGGACACCAGCGTGATATAGGCTGAAGGAGAAGCCACAGTCACCAGTGATGGAGGACACCAGCGTGATATAGGCTGAAGGAGAAGCCACAGTCAGCAGTGATGGATGACACCAGCATGATATAGGCTGAAGGAGAAGCCACAGTCAGCAATGATGGAGGACACCAGCATGATATAGGCTGGAAGGAGAAGCCACAGTCAGCAGTGATGGAGGACACCAGCGTGATATAGGCTGAAGGAGAAGCCACAGTCACCAGTGATGGAGGACACCAGCGTGATATAGGCGGGAAGGAGAAGCCACAGTCAGCAGTGATGGAGGACACCAGCATGATATAGGCTGAAGGAGAAGCCACAGTCAGCAGTGATGGAGGACACCAGCATGATATATGTGCGGGAAGGAGAAGCCACAGTCAGCAGTGATGGAGGACACCAGCGTGATATAGGCTGAAGGAGAAGCCACAGTCAGCAGTGATGGATGACACCAGCTTGATATAGGCGGGAAGGAGAAGCCACAGTCAGCAGTGATGGAGGACACCAGCGTGATATAGGCTGAAGGAGAAGCCACAGTCAGCAGTGATGGAAGACACCAGCGTGAAATAGGCTGAAGGAGAAGCCACAGTCAGCAGTGATGGAGGACACCAGCGTGATATAGGCTGAAGGAGAAGCCACAGTCACCAGTGATGGAGGACACCAGCGTGATATAGGCTGAAGGAGAAGCCACAGTCACCAGTGATGGAGGACACCAGCGTGAAATAGGCTGAAGGAGAAGCCACAGTCAGCAGTGATGGAGGACACCAGCATGATATAGGCTGAAGGAGAAGCCACAGTCAGCAGTGATGGAGGACACCAGCGTGATATAGGCTGAAGGAGAAGCCACAGTCACCAGTGATGGAGGACACCAGCGTGATATAGGCTGAAGGAGAAGCCACAGTCACCAGTGATGGAGGACACCAGCGTGATATAGGCTGAAGGAGAAGCCACAGTCACCAGTGATGGAGGACACCAGCGTGAAATAGGCTGAAGGAGAAGCCACAGTCAGCAGTGATGGAGGACACCAGCATGATATAGGCTGAAGGAGAAGCCACAGTCAGCAGTGATGGAGGACACCAGCGTGATATAGGCTGAAGGAGAAGCCACAGTCAGCAGTGATGGAGGACACCAGCATGATATAGGTTGGAAGGAGAAGCCACAGTCACCAGTGATGGAGGACACCAGCGTGATATATGTGCGGGAAGGAGAAGCCACAGTCAGCAGTGATGGAGGACACCAGCGTGATATATGTGCGGGAAGGAGAAGCCACAGTCACCAGTGATGGAAGACACCAGCGTGAAATAGGCTGGAAGGAGAAGCCACAGTCAGCAGTGATGGAGGACACCAGCGTGATATAGGCTGAAGGAGAAGCCACAGTCAGCAGTGATGGAGGACACCAGCATGATATACTAACTAAAGAATGTATGTCTGGAACACCAATGGTGTGAACAGGGTGCAAGACTCAAAAATATACAACTAAACAATAGGATAAAGAGTTGCACACCAGTCACAATGTATAGGGGAATAATGAAAAGCATAACTGCTATATGAATACTAGACTGAAAAATACAATGGACTATCTGAAATAAGTGAAAAACATGAAAATGGTATCTGCATAACTGCTATGAAAAATAGAAATGAGAGATATTTAGCCATTGTATTGATCAATGCAAAGGAGCCCCAAAACCAAACGCCAAGGTAATCTCTATTTTTGGGGTCCCTAACCTATGTGTAACCTCACCTGCAGTTAAAAAACTTGCTCTGTATGGGAAGCAAGGGACCACAGTCAGCAGTGATGGAGGACACCAGCGTGATATAGGCTGAAGGAGAAGCCACAGTCACCAGTGATGGAGGACACCAGCGTGATATATGTGCGGGAAGGAGAAGCCACAGTCACCAGTGATGGAGGACACCAGCATGATATAGGCTGAAGGAGAAGCCACAGTCAGCAGTGATGGAAGACACCAGCGTGAAATAGGCTGGAAGGAGAAGCCACAGTCAGCAGTGATGGAGGACACCAGCGTGATATAGGCTGAAGGAGAAGCCACAGTCAGCAGTGATGGATGACACCAGCTTGATATAGGCGGGAAGGAGAAGCCACAGTCAGCAGTGATGGAGGACACCAGCGTGATATAGGCTGAAGGAGAAGCCACAGTCAGCAGTGATGGAGGACACCAGCATGATATAGGCTGAAGGAGAAGCCACAGTCAGCAGTGATGGATGACACCAGCTTGATATAGGCGGGAAGGAGAAGCCACAGTCAGCAGTGATGGAGGACACCAGCGTGATATAGGCGGGAAGGAGAAGCCACAGTCAGCAGTGATGGAGGACACCAGCGTGATATAGGCTGAAGGAGAAGCCACAGTCAGCAGTGATGGATGACACCAGCGTGATATAGGCGGGAAGGAGAAGCCACAGTCACCAGTGATGGAGGACACCAGCGTGATATATGTGCGGGAAGGAGAAGCCGCAGTCAGCAGTGATGGAGGACACCAGCATGATATAGGCTGAAGGAGAAGCCACAGTCACTAATGATGGAGGACACCAGCGTGATATAGGTTGGAAGGAGAAGCCACAGTCACCAATGATGGAGGACACCAGCGTGATATAGGCGGGAAGGAGAAGCCACAGTCACCAGTGATGGAGGACACCAGCGTGAAATAGGCTGGAAGGAGAAGCCACAGTCAGCAGTGATGGAGGACACCAGCATGATATAGGCTGAAGGAGAAGCCACAGTCAGCAGTGATGGATGACACCAGCTTGATATAGGCGGGAAGGAGAAGCCACAGTCAGCAGTGATGGAGGACACCAGCGTGATATAGGCTGAAGGAGAAGCCACAGTCAGCAGTGATGGATGACACCAGCTTGATATAGGCGGGAAGGAGAAGCCACAGTCAGCAGTGATGGAGGACACCAGCGTGATATAGGCGGGAAGGAGAAGCCACAGTCAGCAGTGATGGAGGACACCAGCGTGATATAGGCTGAAGGAGAAGCCACAGTCAGCAGTGATGGATGACACCAGCGTGATATAGGCGGGAAGGAGAAGCCACAGTCACCAGTGATGGAGGACACCAGCGTGATATATGTGCGGGAAGGAGAAGCCGCAGTCAGCAGTGATGGAGGACACCAGCATGATATAGGCTGAAGGAGAAGCCACAGTCACTAATGATGGAGGACACCAGCGTGATATAGGTTGGAAGGAGAAGCCACAGTCACCAATGATGGAGGACACCAGCGTGATATAGGCGGGAAGGAGAAGCCACAGTCACCAGTGATGGAGGACACCAGCGTGAAATAGGCTGGAAGGAGAAGCCACAGTCAGCAGTGATGGAGGACACCAGCATGATATACGGTAGGTGGGAAGGAGAAGCTAGAGTCAGCAGTGATGGATGACACCGGCATGATATAGGTCGGAAGGAGAAGCCACAGTCAGCAGTGATGGAGGACACCAGCGTGATATAGGTGGGAAGGAGAAGCCACAGTCGGCAGTGATGGAGGACACCAGCATGATATAGGCTGAAGGAGAAGCCACAGTCAGCAGTGATGGAGGACACCAGCGTGATATAGGCTGAAGGAGAAGCCACAGTCAGCAGTGATGGAGGACACCAGCGTGATATACGGTAGGTGGGAAGGAGAAGCCATAGTCAGCAATGATGGAGGATACCAGCGTGATATAGGCGGGAAGGAGAAGCCACAGTCAGCAGTGATGGAAGACACCAGCGTGAAATAGGCTGAAGGAGAAGCCACAGTCAGCAGTGATGGAGGACACCAGCGTGAAATAGGCTGAAGGAGAAGCCACAGTCAGCAGTGATGGAGGACACCAGCGTGATATAGGTGGGAAGGAGAAGCCACAGTCACCAGTGATGGAGGACACCAGCGTGATATAGGTGGGAAGGAGAAGCCACAGTCACCAGTGATGGAGGACACCAGCGTGATATAGGTGGGAAGGAGAAGCCACAGTCAGCAGTGATGGAGGACACCAGCATGATATAGGCGGGAAGGAGAAGCCACAGTCAGCAGTGATGGAGGACACCAGCGTGAAATAGGCGTGAAGGAGAAGCCACAGTCAGCAGTGATGGAGGACACCAGCGTGATATAGGCTGGAAGGAGAAGCCACAGTCACTAATGATGGAGGACACCAGCGTGAAATAGGCTGGAAGGAGAAGCCACAGTCACCAGTGATGGAGGACACCAGCATGATATATGTGCAGGAAGGAGAAGCCACAGTCAGCAGTGATGGAGGACACCAGCGTGATGTAGGTGGGAAGGAGAAGTCACAGTCACCAGTGATGGAGGACACCAGCATGATATAGGCTGAAGGAGAAGCCACAGTCAGCAGTGATGGAGGACACCAGCGTGAAATAGGCTGAAGGAGAAGCCACAGTCAGCAATGATGGAGGACACCAGCGTGATATAGGCTGAAGGAGAAGCCACAGTCAGCAGTGATGGAGGACACCAGCGTGAAATAGGCGTGAAGGAGAAGCCACAGTCAGCAGTGATGGAGGACATGAATATAGCACCAATTCAGAACCAGTAGGTATTAGAAAAGAATTCCAACATGTACAATTGGTATAGATGTAGCAACATGTGATATTAAAACTTAACCTTTAATTGGGTTATTTAAAATAGATATACAAACTGTGATCCAAACACCATTAAAACCTAGAGATGATGGGACCAATGTGTACTGTGTGTATCTATGGCACCATCATGTACAGAAAAGGGGAACGGGTAATGTTCACCTAAATAAACAGCACCAGAGACGTGCTGAGTTTTACAACACACAAATAACTGATGTGGTATCACTGTTTAGACAAATGCTGTGTAGGTGTAGCCTTCAAGGGTGAGTGTATGCACAAGAAGTAGCACGCCACTCCACAGACAAATTATTGTCACTCAGCGTCATAAACACCAAAACAGAAAATATGTGAATGTCCCACCATAGAGCTAAACTAGTGTAATACGCTCCAAATGGGGACAGCCAAACTCATGCACCATGACAAACAATGCCCATGAAATAATGACCTCATAATACATATACCCTGCTCAATACCAACAGCGGCAGGGGGTCAAGGACAATAGGATGTCATGTACAGTGTAATATTAGGACCACTTAAAGTGGAACCATCTCACCCAGTCCTCGTGTCGGTGAGGTGTCGTCCTTCTCCAGTGCTGCTTGGTCCAAATACCGGCACGGGGGGAGCAGTGGTTTGGTCGCTGGCCCTATCTAGGATACCGCTGACCCTTGGATAATCCACAATAACTCCCGCCCTTACAAGGGCAGTCCACAGCTGGCCCTGTTGTGGCTGACCCTAATAACCATCAAGCAGGTGACTCCCGACGCGTTTCACAACAACTGCTCATCAGGGGAGGCTTGGAACACCTGAAAATCGTGGTTTTGGCTCAAACTTGGAGCTCAAACCTATGTGGCCTGGATTTTCAGGTGTTCCAAGCCTCCCCTGATGAGCAGTTGTTGTGAAACGCGTCGGGAGTCACCTGCTTGATGGTTATTAGGGTCAGCCACAACAGGGCCAGCTGTGGACTGCCCTTGTAAGGGCGGGAGTTATTGTGGATTATCCAAGGGTCAGCGGTATCCTAGATAGGGCCAGCGACCAAACCACTGCTCCCCCCGTGCCGGTATTTGGACCAAGCAGCACTGGAGAAGGACGACACCTCACCGACACGAGGACTGGGTGAGATGGTTCCACTTTAAGTGGTCCTAATATTACACTGTACATGACATCCTATTGTCCTTGACCCCCTGCCGCTGTTGGTATTGAGCAGGGTATATGTATTATGAGGTCATTATTTCATGGGCATTGTTTGTCATGGTGCATGAGTTTGGCTGTCCCCATTTGGAGCGTATTACACTAGTTTAGCTCTATGGTGGGACATTCACATATTTTCTGTTTTGGTGTTTATGACGCTGAGTGACAGTGATGGAGGACACCAGCGTGATATAGGCGGGAAGGAGAAGCCACAGTCAGCAGAGATGGAGGACACCAGCGTGATATAGGCGGGAAGGAGAAGCCACAGTCAGCAGTGATGGAGGACACCAGCATGATATATGTGCGGGAAGGAGAAGCCACAGTCAGCAGTGATGGAGGACACCAGCGTGAAATAGGCGAGAAGGAGAAGCCACAGTCACCAGTGATGGAAGACACCAGCGTGATATAGGCTGAAGGAGAAGCCACAGTCACTAATGATGGAGGACACCAGCGTGAAATAGGCTGGAAGGAGAAGCCACAGTCACCAATGATGGAGGACACCAGCGTGAAATAGGCTGAAGGAGAAGCCACAATCACTAATGATGGAGGACACCAGGGTGGAATAGGCTGGAAGGAGAAGCCACAGTCACCAATGATGGAGGACACCAGCGTGATATAGGCTGAAAGGAGAAGCCACAGTCAGCAGTGATGGAGGACACCAGCGTGATATAGGCGAGAAGGAGAAGCCACAGCCACCAATGATGGAGGACACCAGCGTGATATAGGCTGAAAGGAGAAGCCACAGTCACCAATGATGGAGGACACCAGCGTGAAATAGGCGAGAAGGAGAAGCCACAGCCACCAATGATGGAGGACACCAGCGTGAAATAGGCGAGAAGGAGAAGCCACAGCCACCAATGATGGAGGACACCAGCGTGAAATAATGGCACTATACAAGTGAGGGAAAGAAATACATTTCCACAAATACCAGAATGCATGGCAGCCCCCAGCATGCCACTGACCGGCTCCCTTGGGGGTCACGTCGCCAACTGGCTGGTTAAGAAACTTCCCAGTCTATTCCACCCCTACCTCACCCAGGGGCCGTGTGGCTGACCCACTCCTGCTCCCCCACCCCCGTGTAGGTGACGTGGCAGGCTGACCCGCTCCTGATCCGCCCCACCTCCTGGGGTTGCATGACTGACCTGATCTCCCCACCCCCCTGGAGGAGACGTGGCTGGCTGACCCGCTCCTGCTCCCCCACCCCCCTGGAGGTGACGTGGCTGGCTGACCCACTCCTGTTCCCCCACCCCCCTGGAGGTGACGTGGCTGGCTGACCCACTCCTGCTCCCCCACCCCCCTGGAGGTGACGTGGCTGGCTGACCCACTCCTGCTCCCCCACCCCCCTGGAGGTGACGTGGCTGGCTGACCAGTTCCTGCTCCCCCACCCCCCTGGAGGTGACGTGGCTGGCTGACCAGTTCCTGCTCCCCCACCCCCCTGGAGGTGACGTAGCTGGCTGACCAGTTCCTGATCCTCCCCACCTCCTGGGGTTGCATGGCTGACCTGATCCCCCCTGGAGGTGACGTGGCTGGCTGACCCGCTCCTGCTCCCCCACCCTCCTGGAGGTGACGTGGCTGGCTGACCCACTTCTGCTCCCCCACCCCCCTGGAGGTGACGTGGCTGGCTGACCCGTTCCTACTCGTCCACGCTCCTGCTGGTCATGTGACTGACCTACAATCCTTGCCCTGAGTGGCCTGGCTGATCCATAGCACCAGTTGTTGCCCTCGCACTCACACCTCCCTAGTCACAATGGAAGTTTCCACGCGGTTCCCGTGGCCTGTGCTCATCGCTCCCTCTCTAGACAGCAATATCTGAGGCAATAAATCTCCAGTCATCTGCTTTTATGAGGCGCAGCAGAGGGGGGGGGGGGGGCGTTGTCGATGGGCCGTGACCTCGTCCTGATGCCCCCGTCAGATTTGTGGTGGCTGATTTATTACAGCTCATAATCGGATGGCGCGTGCTTGGTGGAGGGGCAGCGATATGACCAGCCGCAGCTCCCTGGCAGCCGGCATACCTTCTTTCCCATCTCCTCCTGTATGATGTGCAGCACGTCAGGCAGCGGCGTGGCCGGGGCGCGGCTGTGCAGCACGCTCAGGGTGCGGGTGTACTCCGGGGGCAGCAGGTACTCCAGGGCTCCCAGGTGTTGCCCCACCTTAATGTATGTGCCCCGGTTGGCGCAGCACAGCTCCAGCAGGCGGTGGGCAGAGCGAGCGTGCACCTGGGGAGACAGCGCACAAGGATGAGAGACGCACACAGGGGGCCCCACGGTCAGGGGCAGCGCTATACCTGGGACTTGATGGCGGGGTACTCCTCAGCATCTGGGGGAACATTGCGAAGCGTTACCAGGTAGTCACAGGTCACCACTGCTGTCTGCAATGCAGGAAGGGGGAGGGGTAAGGTCACGTCCACGACAGCCACACAAATATCCAGGTTGTCACTCACCGTCAGCACAGCTCTACCAATCCGCACCGCACCAAAGTCACTGGGATCCCAGGAGCGTGCTCCATAGAGGAGGCAGCCGGAGGTGGCGAGACTGGCGGAGAGCAGCGACACGAGCCTGAACGAGGCCTTCACCATCCCAGCCGCCCACCTGCAACACAAGAGGAGAGCGTTGAGCGCTGGGGGGGGGGGGGGGAGTGCCGAGAGCTGGGGGGAGTGCCGAGAGCTGGGGGGGAAGAGTGCCGAAAGCTGGGGGGGAAGAGTGCCGAGAGCTGGAGGAGGAGTGCCGAGATCTGGGGGGAGTGTCGAAAGCTGGAGGGGGGAGTGCCGAGAGCTGGAGGGGGGAGTGCCGAGAGCTGGGGGGGGGGGGGGGGGGAGTGCCGAGAGCTGGGGGGGGGGGGGGGGGAGTGCCGAGAGCTGGGGGGAGTGTCGAAAGCTGGAGGGGAGAGTGCCGAAAGCTGGAGGGGGGAGTGCCGAGAGCTGGGGGGGGAGGAGTGCCGAGAGCTGGGGGGAGTGTCGAAAGCTGGAGGGGAGAGTGCCGAAAGCTGGGAGGGGAGAGTGTCGAAAGCTGGGAGGGGGGAGTGCCGAGAGCTGGGGGGAGGAGTGCCGAGAGCTGGGGGGAGTGCCGAGAGCTGGGGGGGGAAGAGTGCCGAAAGCTGGGGGGGAAGAGTGCCGAGAGCTGGAGGGGGAGTGCCGAGATCTGGGGGGGGAGTGTCGAAAGCTGGAGGGGGGAGTGCCGAGAGCTGGGGGGGGGGGGGGGAGTGCCGAGAGCTGGGGGGAGTGTCGAAAGCTGGAGGGGAGAGTGCCGAGAGCTGGGGGGGAGGAGTGCCGAGAGCTGGGGGGGAGGAGTGCCGAGAGCTGGGGGGAGTGTCGAAAGCTGGAGGGGAGAGTGCCGAAAGCTGGGAGGGGGGAGTGCCGAGAGCTGGGGGGGAGGAGTGCCGAGAGCTGGGGGGGAGGAGTGCCGAGAGCTGGGGGGGAGGAGTGCCGAGAGCTGGGGGGGAGGAGTGCCGAGAGCTGGAGGGGGAGTGCCGAGAGCTGGGGGTGGGTGCCGAGAGCTGGGGGGGAGGAGTGCCGAGAGCTGGGGGGAGTGTCGAAAGCTGGGAGGGGAGAGTGCCGAAAGTTGGGAGGGGGGAGTGCCGAGAGCTGGGGGGGAGGAGTGCCGAGAGCTGGGGGGGAGGAGTGCCGAGAGCTGGGGGGGAGGAGTGCCGAGAGCTGGGGGGGAGGAGTGCCGAGAGCTGGAGGGGGAGTGCCGAGAGCTGGGTGGGGGTGCCGAAAACTGGAGGGGAAGAGTGCTGAAAGCTGGGGGGGAAGAGTGCCGAGAGCTGGAGGGGGAGTACCGAGAGCTGGAGGGGGGAGTGCCGATTGCTGGAGGGGGAAGTGCCGAGAGCTGGGGGAGATGGGAGCACCGAGCCAAGAGCTGGAGGGGGAATGCTGAGAGCTGGGGGGGGGGAGTGTCAAGAGCCGAGTGGGGGGGGGGAGTGTTGAGCTAAGATCTGGAGGGGGAGTGCCAAGAGCTGGAGGGGGGAGGGGCGAGTGCTGGAGGAGGGAGTGGCGAGAGCTGGTGGGGGAGTGGCGAGAGCTGGTGAGGGAGTGGCGAGAGCTGGTGGGGGGGGTGGCGAGAGCTGGGGGGGGAGGAGTGCCGAGAGCTGGGGGGGAAGAGTGCCGAAAGCTGGGGGGGAAGAGTGCCGAGAGCTGGAGGGGGAGTGCCGAGAGCTGGAGGGGGGAGTGCCGATTGCTGGAGGGGGAAGTGCCGAGAGCTGGGGGAGATGGGAGTACCGAGCCGAGAGCTGGAGGGGGAATGCTGAGAGCTGGGGGTGGAGTGTCAAGAGCCGAGTGGGGGGGGGGGGGAGTGCTGAGCTAAGATCTGGAGGGGGAGTGCCAAGAGCTGGAGGGGGGAGTGGCGAGTGCTGGAGGAGGGAGTGGCGAGAGCTGGTGGGAGAGTGGCGAGAGCTGGTGAGGGAGTGGCGAGAGCTGGTGGGGGGAGTGGCGAGAGCTGGAGGAGGGAGTGGCGAGAGCTGGTGGGAGAGTGGCGAGAGCTGGTGAGGGAGTGGCGAGAGCTGGTGGGGGGAGTGGCGAGAGCTGGGGGGGGGAGTGGCGAGAGCTGGGGGGGGGAGTGGCGAGAGCTGGGGGGGGGAGTGGCGAGTGCTGGAGGAGGGAGTGGCGAGAGCTGGTGGGAGAGTGGCGAGAGCTGGTGAGGGAGTGGCGAGAGCTGGTGGGGGGAGTGGCGAGAGCTGGGGGGGGGAGTGGCGAGAGCTGGGGGGGGGAGTGGCGAGAGCTGGGGGGGAGTGGCGAGAGCTGGTGGGGGGAGTGGCGAGAGCTGGGGGGGGGAGTGGCGAGAGCTGGGGGGGGGGTGCCGAGCCGAGAGCTGGAGGGTGAGTGCTGAGAGCTAGGGGGATGCCGAGAGCTGGAGGGGGGGGGGGAGTTCCAAGAGCTGGAGGGGGGAGTGCCGAGAGCTGGGGGGGGAGTGCCGAGAGCTGGAGGGGGGAGTGCCGAGAGCTGGAGGGGGGAGTGCCGAGAGCTGGGGGGGGAGTGCCGAGAGCTGGGGGGGAGTGCCGAGAGCTGGGGAGGGAGTGCCGAGAGCTGGGGGGGGAGTGCCGAGAGCTGGGGGGGGGGGAGTGCCGAGAGCTGGGGAGCAGTGCCGAAAGCTGGAGGGGGGAGTGCCGAAAGCTGGAGGGGGGAGTGCCGAAAGCTGGGGGGGGAGTGTTGAGAGCTGGGGGGAGGGGTGCCAAAAGCTGGAGGGGGGGTGCCGAGAGCGGGGGGGGGTGGGAGTGCCGAGAGCGGGGGGGGGGGGGGAGTGCCGAGAGCTGGGGGGGGAGTGCCGAGAGCTGGGGGGGGAGTGCCTATTGCTGGAGGTGGAAGTGCCGAGAGCTGGGGGGGGAAGGGGGGGGGAGTGCCGAGCCGAGAGCTGGAGGGGGAATGCTGAGAGCTGGGGGGAGTGCCAAGAGCTGGGGGGGAGTGCCGAGAGCTGGGGGGGGATTGCCGAGAGCTGGAGGGGGAAGTGCTGAGAGCTGGGGGGGGAGTGCCGAGAGCTGGGCGGAGTGCCGAAAGCTGGAGGGGAGAGTGCTGAAAGCTGGAGGGGGAAGGGGGGGAGTGCCGAGAGCCGGGGGTAGTGTCGAAAGCTAGAGGGGGAGTGCCGAAAGCTGGAGGGGGGAGTGCCGAAAGCTAGAGGGGGAGTGCCGAAAGCTAGAGGGGGAGTGCCGAAAGCTAGAGAGGGAGTGCCGAAAGCTAGAGGGGGAGTGCCGAAAGCTAGAGGGGGAGTGCCGAAAGCTAGAGGGGGGAGTGCCGAAAGCTGGGGGGGAGTGTTGAGAGCTGGGGGGAGGGGTGCCAAAAGCTGGAGGGGGAGTGCCGAGAGCTGGATGGGGGGGGGGTGCCGAGAGCTGGAGGGGGAAGTGCCGAGAGCTGGGGGGGGGGGGGAAGAGTGCCGAGAGCTGGGGCGGGGGGGGAGTGCCGAGAGCTAGCTGGGGAGTGATGCGCGCTGGCGGGGGAGTGCTGAGAAACTGATGAGCGCTGGCGGGGGAGGATGGTGCTGAGAGCTGGCGAGGGATACCTGAGAGCTAGTGGGGGATGGCTGAGCAATGTCAGATAGATGCTGAGCACTGGTGGGGGAGTGCCGAGCGCAGGCGGGGGAATACTTAATGCTGGCGGAGGAGGTGCCGAGCGCTGGAGTGGAAGGGCTGAGTGATGTCAGAGGACTGCAGAGTGCTAGTGGGGGAGGGCTGAGCGATGTCAGCGAAGTTCTGAGTGCTGGCGGGGGGAGAACTGTTGTGATCCGGTAACCGTGGAAGATTACAAAAAAAATCCCATTAGTAGAAAAACACCAAGAACGCCAAGAGTAGTTGGAACCTGAGCTTACCGCAATCCCCTGACTATCAGACCACACTAGAAGTAGCCGTGGAGCGTTCCTAAACACCTAGACGCCTCGTCACAGTTGGAGAAACTAGCTACACCTCACAGATTGAAATGAGGAAATCTATCTTGCCTCAGACACACAGAAAGGAAAAATAGATTTAGCAAAGGCGAGGCCCAACTAACTAGACACAAAGGAAAGGAAAGGAAACTGGTTGTGGTCAGTACAACACCCTGCAGAAAAATACCAAACTCCTGATAGTAAAAATGGCCCTGGAGGTCGAAAGACCTCACCCCCACTATATCAGGTACTCCTGTAAATAATGGAAGAACAAAATACCAAAAAGAACACAAAAGTGCAAATAATCAAGTTCAACAGGGAGAATGTCCCTTTTCCTGCAGAAGAGTCAGCACAGAGGAACCCATGCTCACCAAACTAGAAAAGCAAATCTTCACCTGCAAGAAAACAGATAAAAAAACAAAACCAAGAAAAACAAACACCCTAAGGTGTAAACCAGGAAGCAAGTAAAAAGCTTACAAACCTATCTGCAGAAGTCTTGCACAGTAAGACAGGGAAGGACAGAACACCAAGCCAGGAACAGAGACTGAGGAATATACAATTATAACCGGCGTCAGCCGGGCTGAAAGTGCTGTCCTATATACACCAGGCTTGTCTGCAATACGACTTCCCCAATTCCCAATTAACACCGACACCTGTCTGAGTCACAGGCTCAGACTCAGCTTCACTACCATTCCTGGCCACCAGAGAAAGCTCCAGAACAGCACACACACACAGACGACATTCACAACAGAGAGCTGTGCGCTGGCCGGGGCAGAACTGAACACTGGCTGGGGGGCTGGGGAGTGCTGAGCGTTGGTGGGGGGAGCGCTGGCGGTGGGTTGGTTGAGTGCTGGCAGGGAGAGTGGTGATCGCTGGCAGTGGGAGGGCTGAGCGATGCACGGAAGGGGCTTAGAGATAGCGGGGGGAGAGCTGAGAGCTGGCGGTGGGTAGGTTGGGCGCTGGCGGGAAGAGTGGTGAGTGCTGGCAGTGGAAGGGCTGAGAGCTGGCGGGAGGAAGGGCTGAGAGCTGGCAGGGGGGAGGGCTGAGCGCTGGCGTGGGGGGAGGGCTGAGCGCTGGTGGGGGGGAGGGCTGAGCGCTGGCGGGGGGGAGGGCTGAGCGCTGGCAGGGGAAGGGCTGAGCGCTGGCGGGGGGGGGGGCTGAGCGCTGGCGGGGGGAGGGCTGAGCGCTGGCGGGGGGAGGGCTGAGCGCAGGCGGGGGAGGGCTGAGCGCAGGCTGGGGGGGCTGATCGCTGGCGGGGGGAGGGCTGAGTGCTGGCGGGGGAGGGCTGAGCGCTGGCGGGGGGGGGGGGGGGCTGATCGCTGGCTGGGGAAGGCTGATCGCTGGCTGGGGGGGGGCTGATCGCTGGCAGGGGGGAGGGCTGAGCGCTGGCGGGGGGAGGGCTGAGCGCTGGCGGGGGGAGGGCTGAGCGCAGGCGGGGGAGGGCTGAGCGCAGGCTGGGGGGGCTGATCGCTGGCGGGGGGGAGGGCTGAGTGCTGGCGGGGGGGGGGGGGCTGATCGCTGGCTGGGGAAGGCTGATCGCTGGCTGGGGGGGGCTGATCGCTGGCAGGGGGGAGGGCTGAGCGCTGGCGGGGGGAGGGCTGAGCGCAGGCGGGGGAGGGCTGAGCGCAGGCTGGGGGGGCTGATCGCTGGCGGGGGAGGGCTGAGCGCTGGCGGGGGGGGGGGGGGGGGGGGCTGATCGCTGGCTGGGGAAGGCTGATCGCTGGCTGGGGGGGGGCTGATCGCTGGCAGGGGGGAGGGCTGAGCGCTGGCGGGGGGGGGGGGGGAGGCTGATCGCTGGCAGCTCCGCAGGGGAAAGATGCCACCAGAAATCAGACAAGACAGGAGGAGGGTCACGTGTCGGGGGTCCCCACTCTGCCCGCACCTGACGCCCCCTCTGGCTTCGGTGCTGTGTTCTCCGCCTGACAATCTCCCTAACAGCACTTGGCACAATCCAGAAGGCGCAGTGGACGCCGGGACTTGTAGTTCCCCGTCCGAGGCGCTGGGAGCAGAGAGCAGGAGGCTGGGAGAAACCATCCGCGTACACGAGGAGGGGAGGAGTTTAGAGGTGACGGGCTTCGACATCATGGCGGCTGCGCGCGGACATTCCTCCAGTGCTGTGCACGCGCCGACCTGCTCATGTGACCTTTCGTCAGTTCCGGTCTAATGGAAAGCAGTTTCCGGTTGTAGGGACGATCGCAGAGATGGCGCTGGCGAGGTGAGGAGTCCGGGGCTCTAGGGCCTCATCTGCGGGAGCCATGGACTCGGGGGCAGCTGCGCGGAGGGAGGAGGACACGGCGCCTGGGGGTCCGGAAGAGCGGGTCTCCTCGGGATCAGTGCGGGGGGGAGAGGACGAGACGCCCCCCCCCCCCCAGGAGCGGTGCAGGGGGGAGGGGAGAGACGTCCCCCCAGGATCGGTGCAGGGGGGAGGGGAGAGACGTCCCCCCAGGATCGGTGCAGGGGGGAGGGGAGAGACGTCCCCCCAGGATCGGTGCAGGGGGGAGGGGAGAGACGTCCCCCCAGGATCGGTGCAGGGGGGAGGGGAGAGACGTCCCCCCAGGATCGGTGCAGGGGGGAGGGGAGAGACGTCCCCCCAGGATCGGTGCAGGGGGGGGAGAGAAGAGAGACTGCCCCCCAGGATCGGTGCAAGGGGGGGGGGGTTGAGAAGAGACGTCCCCCCAGGATCGGGGGGGAGGGGAGGTTTCGTTGGGGGAAGACGTGTTGGTGTAAAGGGGGGTCTTTCTCCTGGTGTAAAGGGGGGGGGTCTTTCTCCTGGTGTAAAGGGGGGGGGTCTTTCTCCTGGTGTAGGGGGGGGGGTCTTTCTCCTGGTGTAAAGGGGGGGGGTCTTTCTCCTGGTGTAAAGGGGGGGGGGGTCTTTCTCCTGGTGTAAAGGGGGGGGGGTCTTTCTCCTGGTGTAAAGGGGGGGGGGGGTCTTTCTCCTGGTGTAAAGGGGGGGGGGGGTCTTTCTCCTGGTGTAAAGGGGGGGGGGGGGGTCTTTCTCCTGGTGTAAAGGGGGGGGGGTCTTTCTCCTGGTGTAAAGGGGGGTGGTCTTTCTCCTGGTGTAAAGGGGGGGGGTCTTTCTCCTGGTGTAAAGGGGGGGGGGGGGGTGTCTTTCTCCTGGTGTAAAGGGGGGGGGGGGGTCTTTCTCCTGGTGTAAAGGGGGGGGTCTTTCTCCTGGTGTAAAGGGGGGGGGGGGTGTCTTTCTCCTGGTGTAAAGGGGGGGGGGGGGGTCTTTCTCCTGGTGTAAAGGGGGGGGTCTTTCTCCTGGTGTAAAGGGGGGGGTCTTTCTCCTGGTGTAAAGGGGGGGGGTCTTTCTCCTGGTGTAAAGGGGGGGGTTCTTTCTCCTGGTGTAAAGGGGGGGGGGTCTTTCTCCTGGTGTAAAGGGGGGGGTCTTTCTCCTGGTGTAAAGGGGGGGGGTCTTTCTCCTGGTGTAAAGGGGGGGGTCTTTCTCCTGGTGTAAAGGGGGGGGTCTTTCTCCTGGTGTAAAGGGGGGGGGTCTTTCTCCTGGTGTAAAGGGGGGGGGGTCTTTCTCCTGGTGTAAAGGGGGGGGGGGGTCTTTCTCCTGGTGTAAAGGGGGGGGGGTCTTTCTCCTGGTGTAAAGGGGGGGGGGTCTTTCTCCTGGTGTAAAGGGGGGGGGGTCTTTCTCCTGGTGTAAAGGGGGGGGGTCTTTCTCCTGGTGTAAAGGGGGGGGGGTCTTTCTCCTGGTGTAAAGGGGGGGGGGTCTTTCTCCTGGTGTAAAGGGGGGGGGGTCTTTCTCCTGGTGTAAAGGGGGGGGGGGTCTTTCTCCTGGTGTAAAGGGGGGGGGGGTCTTTCTCCTGGTGTAAAGGGGGGGGGGGTCTTTCTCCTGGTGTAAAGGGGGGGGGGTCTTTCTCCTGGTGTAAAGGGGGGGGGGTCTCCTTCTCCTGGTGCGGGGTGCGGGGGGGGTCTCCTTCTCCTGGTGCGGGGTGCGGGGGGGTCTCCTTCTCCTGGTGCGGGGTGCGGGGGGGGTCTCCTTCTCCTGGTGCGGGGTGCGGGGGGGGTCTCCTTCTCCTGGTGCGGGGTGCGGGGGGGGTCTCCTTCTCCTGGTGCGGGGTGCGGGGGGGTCTCCTTCTCCTGGTGCGGGGTGCGGGGGGGTCTCCTTCTCCTGGTGCGGGGTGCGGGGGGGTCTCCTTCTCCTGGTGCGGGGTGCGGGGGGGTCTCCTTCTCCTGGTGCGGGGTGCGGGGGGGTCTCCTTCTCCTGGTGCGGGGTGCGGGGGGGTCTCCTTCTCCTGGTGCGGGGTGCGGGGGGGTCTCCTTCTCCTGGTGCGGGGTGCGGGGGGGTCTCCTTCTCCTGGTGCGGGGTGCGGGGGGGTCTCCTTCTCCTGGTGCGGGGTGCGGGGGGGTCTCCTTCTCCTGGTGCGGGGTGCGGGGCGGGGTCTCCTTCTCCTGGTGCGGGGTGCGGGGCGGGGTCTCCTTCTCCTGGTGCGGGGTGCGGGGCGGGGTCTCCTTCTCCTGGTGCGGGGTGCGGGGCGGGGTCTCCTTCTCCTGGTGCAGGGTGCGGGGCGGGGTCTCCTTCTCCTGGTGCAGGGTGCGGGGCGGGGTCTCCTTCTCCTGGTGCAGGGTGCGGGGCGGGGTCTCCTTCTCCTGGTGCAGGGTGCGGGGCGGGGTCTCCTTCTCCTGGTGCAGGGTGCGGGGCGGGGTCTCCTTCTCCTGGTGCAGGGTGCGGGGCGGGGTCTCCTTCTCCTGGTGCAGGGTGCGGGGCGGGGTCTCCTTCTCCTGGTGCAGGGTGCGGGGCGGGGTCTCCTTCTCCTGGTGCAGGGTGCGGGGCGGGGTCTCCTTCTCCTGGTGCAGGGTGCGGGGCGGGGTCTCCTTCTCCTGGTGCAGGGTGCGGGGCGGGGTCTCCTTCTCCTGGTGCAGGGTGCGGGGCGGGGTCTCCTTCTCCTGGTGCAGGGTGCGGGGCGGGGTCTCCTTCTCCTGGTGCAGGGTGCGGGGCGGGGTCTCCTTCTCCTGGTGCAGGGTGCGGGGCGGGGTCTCCTTCTCCTGGTGCAGGGTGCGGGGCGGGGTCTCCTTCTCCTGGTGCAGGGTGCGGGGCGGGGTCTCCTTCTCCTGGTGCAGGGTGCGGGGCGGGGTCTCCTTCTCCTGGTGCAGGGTGCGGGGCGGGGTCTCCTTCTCCTGGTGCAGGGTGCGGGGCGGGGTCTCCTTCTCCTGGTGCAGGGTGCGGGGCGGGGTCTCCTTCTCCTGGTGCAGGGTGCGGGGCGGGGTCTCCTTCTCCTGGTGCAGGGTGCGGGGCGGGGTCTCCTTCTCCTGGTGCAGGGTGCGGGGCGGGGTCTCCTTCTCCTGGTGCAGGGTGCGGGGCGGGGTCTCCTTCTCCTGGTGCAGGGTGCGGGGCGGGGTCTCCTTCTCCTGGTGCAGGGTGCGGGGCGGGGTCTCCTTCTCCTGGTGCAGGGTGCGGGGCGGGGTCTCCTTCTCCTGGTGCAGGGTGCGGGGCGGGGTCTCCTTCTCCTGGTGCAGGGTGCGGGGCGGGGTCTCCTTCTCCTGGTGCAGGGTGCGGGGCGGGGTCTCCTTCTCCTGGTGCAGGGTGCGGGGCGGGGTCTCCTTCTCCTGGTGCAGGGTGCGGGGCGGGGTCTCCTTCTCCTGGTGCAGGGTGCGGGGCGGGGTCTCCTTCTCCTGGTGCAGGGTGCGGGGCGGGGTCTCCTTCTCCTGGTGCAGGGTGCGGGGCGGGGTCTCCTTCTCCTGGTGCAGGGTGCGGGGCGGGGTCTCCTTCTCCTGGTGCAGGGTGCGGGGCGGGGTCTCCTTCTCCTGGTGCAGGGTGCGGGGCGGGGTCTCCTTCTCCTGGTGCAGGGTGCGGGGCGGGGTCTCCTTCTCCTGGTGCAGGGTGCGGGGGGGGTCTCCTTCTCCTGGTGCAGGGGTGCGGGGGGGGTCTCCTTCTCCTGGGGCAGGGTGCGGGGGGGGGGTCTCCTGGTGCGGGGGGGGGGGGTTCTTTCTCCTGCACTTGGTGCAGGGGGGTCTCCTTCTCCTGGTGCAGGGTGCGGGGGGGTCTCTTTCTCCTGGTGCGGGGGGGTCTCTTTCTCCCGCTTCTGGTGCAGGGGGGTCTCTTTCTCCCGCTCTTGGTGCAGGGTGGGGGTCTCTTTTTCCTGGTGCAGGGTGCGGGGGGGGGTCTCTTTCTCCTGGTTGGGGGGGGTCTCTTTCTCCCGCTCTTGGTGCAGGTTGGGGGTCTCCTCTGTGTATGGTTCCCCTCTGACCGCCTGTGCCGGTCGCTGTTTCTCGCAGTTTTCTGCCGGCCCCCACACAGCTTTCCCAGGATCAGCTGGAGGCGGAGGAGAAGCTCCGCGCTCAGAGGTCTCGTCAGACTGCGCTGGTGACGTCACGCCGAGAGCCGCCTCCCTATGGCCATCGGAAAGGCTGGGTGCCCCGGAGCCTGGAGGTGAGCGGGGGGCCGGGCTCCACCCTCCCGGCTGCCGCAGACCCCGCTGTCTTCTCACTATCTTCTCCTCTGTGCAGGATTTTGCAGATGGCGGCGCCTTCCCGGAGATTCATGTGGCTCAGTACCCGCTGGAGATGGGGAGGAAGAAGCGCATGTCCAACGCCCTGGCCGTGCAGGTGGACGCCGAGGGCAAGATCAAGTACGACGCCATCGCTCGGCAGGGCCAGTCCAAGGAGAAGGTGAGGAGCCGCCAGGGGGCGCTGTACTGGACTATAGCTGCTGCCATCGCCCGTGTCCGCGGATCCTCCGGCCGGGCCCGTGCCGCCGGTCTTCGTTATCACTTTCTCTGCTTTGCATTTTCCAGGTCATATTCAGTAAATACACCGACCTCGTCCCTAAGGAGGTGATGGACGAAGACGACCCCGAGCTGCAGAGGCCGGACGAGGAGGCTGTTCGTGAGGTGCGGGGGATGGGTTTCAGATTTGGTGGCGCTGCCTCTTCTGGTGGCGGAGTGTGCTTTATACGTCAGTCCCCGGTCTGATACTCGCCATCACTACTGCTCCCCTCTGTCTCCGGCGAGCTCTGTGACGGCAGCGGTAGTGTTAGGCCGGAGTCACACTTGCCATTAACTCGCACGAGTGCAGTGTGAGAAATCCTTGCACTCGGACCAATGTTATGCAATGATTCAGCTCCATCTGCCATTTATTTCTCACTCCAAATCAGACTGAGAAAAAAATCCCAGCATGCTGCGTTTTGTAGAGTTTCACGTGCGAGTCACTCCAATACAAGTCTATGGGAGCGGGTAAATAAACGGACGGCACACTGACGGCACACTGACGGCACACTGACGGCACACTGACGGCACACTGACGGCACACTGACGGCACACTGACGGCACACTGACGGCACACTGACGGCACACGGACCATCCTACTGACGGCACACGGACCATCCTACTGACGGCACACGGACCATCCTACTGACGGCACACGGACCATCCTACTGACGGCACACGGACCATCCTACTGACGGCACACGGACCATCCTACTGACGGCACACGGACCATCCTACTGACGGCACACGGACCATCCTACTGACGGCACACGGACCATCCTACTGACGGCACACGGACGACACACGGACCATCCTACTGACGACACACGGACCATCCTACTGACGGCACACTGACGACACACGGACCATCCTACTGACGGCACACTGACGGCACACGGACCATCCTACTGACGGCACACTGACGACACACGGACCATCCTACTGACGGCACACTGACGGCACACGGACCATCCTACTGACGGCACACTGACGACACACGGACCATCCTACTGACGGCACACTGACGACACACGGACCATCCTACTGACGGCACACTGACGGCACACGGACCATCCTACTGACGGCACACTGACGGCGCACTGACGGCACACGGACCATCCTACTGACGGCACACTGACGACACACGGACCATCCTACTGACGGCACACTGACGACACACGGACCATCCTACTGACGGCACACTGACGACACACGGACCATCCTACTGACGGCACACTGACGGCACACGGACCATCCTACTGACATGCGTTCTTCTAAATACCTTTATCGCAGGTTGCAGAAAACACTGGAAATGAGTGAGGTCTCTCTCTGTCTCCCCCCTCTCTCATACTCGCTGATCACCGGCGTGGCGCTGCACGGCTGTCACACTGCTCCGGCGGCTTTTCCTCTTTTGAAAAGAAGGGAATTTTGTTACTTACCGTAAATTCCTTTTCTTCTAGCTCCTATTGGGAGACCCAGACGATTGGGTGTATAGCACTGCCTCCGGAGGCCACACAAAGCACTACACTAAAAAGTGTAAGGCCCCTCCCCTTCTGGCTATACACCCCCAGTGGGATCACTGGCTCACCAGTTTTAGTGCAAAAGCAAGAAGGAGGAAAGCCAAGAACTGGTTTAAACAAATTCACTCCGAAGTAACATCGGAGAACTGAAAACCATTCAACATGAACAACATGTGTACCCGAAAAACAACCAAAAATCCCGAAGGACAACAGGGCGGGTGCTGGGTCTCCCAATAAGAGCTAGAAGAAAAGGAATTTACGGTAAGTAACAAAATTCCCTTCTTCTTCGGCGCTCCATTGGGAGACCCAGACGATTGGCACGTCCAAAAGCAATCCCTGGGTGGGTAAAGAAATACCTCATGTTAGAGCTGCAAAGACAGCCCTCCCCTACGGGGAGGCAACTGCCGCCTGCAGGACTCTTCTACCTAGGCTGGCGTCCGCCGAAGCATAGGTATGCACCTGATAATGTTTGGTGAAAGTGTGCAGACTCGACCAGGTAGCTGCCTGGCACACCTGTTGAGCCGTAGCCTGGTGCCGTAATGCCCAGGACGCACCCACGGCTCTGGTAGAATGGGCCTTCAGCCCTGATGGAACCGGAAGCCCAGCAGAACGGTAGGCTTCAAGAATTGGTTCTTTGATCCATCGAGCCAGGGTGGCTTTGGAAGCCTGCGACCCTTTGCGCTTACCAGCGACAAGGACAAAGAGTGTATCCGAGCGGCGCAGGGGCGCCGTGCGGGAAATGTAGATTCTGAGTGCTCTCACCAGATCCAACAAATGTAAATCCTTTTCATACCGATGAACTGCATGCGGATAAAAGGAAGGCAAAGAGATATCCTGATTAAGATGAAAAGAGGATACCACCTTCGGGAGAAACTCCTGAATGGGGCGCAGCACTACCTTGTCCTGGTGGAACACCAGGAAAGGAGCTTTGGATGACAGCGCTGCTAGCTCAGACACTCTCCGAAGAGACGTGACCGCTACCAGAAAGGCCACTTTCTGTGAGAGTCGAGAAAGTGACACATCCCTCAGAGGCTCGAAGGGCGGCTTCTGGAGAGCAACAAGGACCTTGTTTAGATCCCACGGATCTAACGGCCGCCTGTACGGAGGTACGATATGACAAACCCCCTGCAGGAACGTGCGCACCTGAGAAAGTCGTGCTAGACGCTTCTGAAAAAACACGGATAGTGCCGAGACTTGCCCTTTAAGGGAGCCGAGCGACAAGCCCTTTTCCAACCCAGATTGCAGGAAGGAAAGAACGACAGGTAACGCGAATGGCCAGGGGGATACTCCTTGTGCAGAGCACCAGGATAAGAAAATCTTCCACGTTCTGTGGTAGATCTCAGCAGAAGTGGACTTCCTAGCCTGTCTCATGGTGGCCACGACCCCTTGGGGTAATCCTGAAGACGCTAGGATCCAGGACTCAATGGCCACACAGTCAGGTTCAGGGCCGCAGAATTCCGATGGAAAAACGGCCCTTGGGACAGTAAGTCTGGACGGTCTGGTAGTGCCCACGGTTGGCCGACCGTGAGATGCCACAGATCCGGGTACCACGACCTCCTCGGCCAGTCTGGGGCGACGAGTATGACGCGGCCGCAATCGGATCTGATCTTGCGTAACACTCTGGGCAAGAGTGCCAGAGGTGGAAACACATAAGGGAGCCGGAACTGCGACCAATCTTGCACTAAGGCGTCTGCCGCCAGAGCTCTTTGATCGCGAGACCGCGCTATGAAGGTCGGGACCTTGTTGTTGTGCCGAGACGCCATTAGGTCGACGTCCGGCCTCCCCCAGCGGCAGCAGATTTCCTGAAACACGTCCGGGTGAAGGGACCATTCCCCTGCGTCCATGCCCTGGCGACTGAGGAAGTCTGCTTCCCAGTTTTCTACGCCCGGGATGTGAACTGCGGATATGGTGGATGCTCTTTCCTCCACCCACATCAGAATCCGCCTGACTTCCTGGAAGGCTTGCCGACTGCGTGTCCCTCCTTGGTGGTTGATGTATGCCACCGCTGTGGAGTTGTCCGACTGAATTCGGATCTGCTTTCCTTCCAGCCACTGCTGGAAGGCTAGTAGGGCAAGATACACTGCCCTGATTTCCAGAACATTGATCTGAAGGGTGGACTCCTGCTGAGTCCACGTCCCTTGAGCCCTGTGGTGGAGAAAAACTGCTCCCCACCCTGACAGACTCGCGTCTGTCGTGACCACTGCCCAGGATGGGGGCAGGAATGATCTTCCCTGCGATAATGAGGTGGGAAGAAGCCACCATTGCAGAGAGTCCTTGGTCATCTGAGAAAGGGAGACTTTCCTGTCTAGGGAAGTTGTCTTCCCGTCCCACTGGCGGAGAATGTCCCATTGAAGTGGGCGCAGATGAAACTGCGCAAACGGGACTGCCTCCATTGCTGCCACCATCTTCCCTAGGAAGTGCATGAGGCGCCTTAAGGGGTGCGACTGACCCTGAAGGAGAGACTGCACCCCTGTCTGTAGTGACCGCTGCTTGTCCAGCGGAAGCTTCACTATCGCTGGCAGAGTATGAAACTCCATGCCAAGATACGTTAGTGATCGAGTCGGTGCCAGGTTTGACTTTGAAAAGTTGATGATCCACCCGAAAGTCTAGAGAGTCTCCAGCGCAACATTCAGGCTGTGTTGGCATGCCTCTTGAGAGGGTGCTTTGACAAGTAGATCGTCTAAGTAAGGGATCACCGAATGTCCCTGAGAATGCAAGACTGCTACCACTGCCGCCATGACCTTGGTAAAAACCCGTGGGGCTGTCGCCAGACCAAATGGCAGAGCTACGAACTGGAGATGGTCGTCTCCTATCACGAAACGTAGAAAACGTTGGTGCTCTGTAGCAATCGGCACGTGGAGATAAGCATCTTTGATGTCTTTTGATGCAAGGAAATCTCCTTGAGACATTGAGGCAATGACGGAGCGGAGGGATTCCATCCGGAACCGCCTGGCGTTCACATGCTTGTTGAGCAGCTTTAGGTCCAGAACAGGACGGAACGAGCCGTCCTTTTTTGGAACCACGAAGAGATTGGAGTAAAAACCTTGCCCTTGTTCCTGCAGAGGAACAGGGATCACCACTCCTTCTGCTCTTAGTGAGCACACCGCCTGCAGCAGGGCATCTGCTCGGTCGGGATGTGGGGAGGTTCTGAAGAACCGAGGCGGAGGATGAGAACTGAATTCTATCCTGTACCCGTGAGACAAAATGTCTGCTACCCACCGGTCTTTGACCTGTGGCAGCCAAATGTCGCAAAAGCGGGAGAGCCTGCCACCGACCGAGGACGCGGAGGGATGAGGCCGAAAGTGATGAGGCAGCCGCCTTGGAAGCGGTTCCTCCGGTTGTTTTCTTGGGGCGTGAGTGAGCCCGCCAGGAATCTGAGCTCCTTTGCTCCTTCTGAGTCCCTTTGGACGAGGAGAATTGGGCCCTGCCCGAGCCTCGAAAGGACCGAAACCTCGACTGCCACTTCCTCTGTTGAGGTTTGCTTGATCTGGGCTGGGGTAAGGAGGAGTCTTTACCCTTGGATTGCTTAATGATTTCAGCCAATTGTTCACCAAACAGTCTATCTACAGATAGCGGCAAGCTGGTTAAACATTTCTTGGAAGCAGAATCTGCTTTCCATTCCTTTAACCACAAGGCTCTGCGCAAAACCACAGAGTTGGCAGACGCCATTGAGGTACGGCTTGTAGAGTCCAGGACAGCGTTGATAGCGTAAGTCGCAAACGCAGACATTTGCGAGGTTAGGGACGCTACTCGCGGCACTGCTGGACGTATGATAGAGTCCACCTGTGCCAGACCAGCTGAAATAGCTTGGAGTGCCCACACGGCCGCGAATGCTGGAGCAAACGACGCGCCGATAGCTTCATAGACAGACTTTAACCAAAGGTCCATCTGTCTGTCATTGGCATCTTTAAGTGAAGCCCCATCCTCCACTGCAACTATGGATCTAGCTGCAAGCCTGGAGATTGGGGGATCCACCTTTGGACACTGGGTCCAGCGTTTGACCACGTCAGGGGGAAAGGGATAACGTGTATCCTTAAGACGTTTGGAGAAACGCTTATCAGGGTAAGCATGGTGTTTCTGGACTGATTCTCTGAAGTCAGAGTGGTCCAGAAAAGTACTCAATTTACGCTTGGGATACCTGAAATGGAACTTCTCCTGCTGTGCAGCTGCCTCCTCTGCAGAAGGGGCAGGGGGAGAAATATCCAACAGTCTATTGATGGCCGCTATAAGGTCATTTACCATGGCGTCACCATCAGGAGTATCCAGATTGAGAGCGGTTTCAGGATTAGACTCCTGATCACCCACCTCTGTCTCATCATATAGAGACCCTTCTCGCTGAGACCCTGATCCGCGTGATGACGTGGAGGGTCTCTCCCAGCGAGCACGCTTAGGCTGCCTGGGACTGTCATCTGAATCAGAGCCGTCAGGCTGAGATGCCTGGGACCCCCTTGAAGCACGGATTAACTCCAACTGAGGGGGACCGGGGAACATTGCCGCAGCAGTGTCCATGGACTGAGTAACTGGCCTGGCCTGCAAGGTCTCTAGTATCTTTGTCATAGTGACAGACATCTTGTCAGCAAAAACTGCAAACTCTGTCCCCGTCACCGGGACAGGGTTCACCGGCGACTCTGCCTGGGCCACTACCACCATAGACTCCGGCTGACGAAGTGGCACAGGGACCGAACATTGCACACAATGGGGGTCATTGGAACCTGCCGGTAGATCAGCCCCACAAGCGGCACAAGCAGCGCTTACAGCCTGTGTCTTGGCACCCTTGCGTTTTGCGGATGACATGTTGTCGTCTCCTCAGAGCAAGATAGGGTATACAGCCAAGAAGCGACCTTACAGTGCAATATATATATACATATATATATATGGTATAGAGAAAAAAAGGTACACCAATATAACACTGTGGCACTAGTGGGGCCAGCACTAAAAGTGCTGCTTACCGCCCGCTTAACGCGGGTGTGTGGTCGCCAGAAATCCCTTGTCTGGGTCTCCCAGAGCCTGTGTCCGTTCTCCAGCCAGACTGCATGTAGGAATGGCTGCCGGCGTCCTATGGAGAGGGGCGGGCCCTGGGCGTGTGCAGACAAAGAGCGGGAAACCAGCGTCCCCCTGTGCTCAGTGAGAGGGCTGGAGCATGTAAATAAGACTCCAGCCCTCGGCGCTGATTAATCGTACAGCGTCTCTCCCTTGCCCTGATTGACAGGGTGGGGGCGGGAACGAAGCGGAGCTAGGCCGCAGAAGCCGGGGACTAAATTTATAAGCGACGCCGTCGTAAAAGCACGGTCAGCGCTAAGTCCCCGGCGCACTACAAGTCTCAGCCGCGCCGCCGCTCCAGGGGCGGTCGGCGCGGCAGTCCCCAACACATAAAGTCACTCAGAAAAACTGTAGTGACTGTAACCCCAGCGCGCAGCGCTACTGTCCCCGGCGCACTAGCACACCCAGCAAGTCTGGAATGTGCGCGGCCTGTTTGGGACACAGAGTACCTGAATGTCGCAGGGCCTTGTCCCTGAACGGTACCCAGCTCCGTATCCAGCAGGTTCTATGGGTCTGTGGATGGAGCCCGGCCTCAGGGCTTGGGGGCCGGTAAGATCCCACTTCCTCAGAGCCCCTCAGGGGGATGGGGAAGGAAAACAGCATGTGGGCTCCAGCCTCCGTACCCACAGTGGGTACCTCAACCTTAACAAACACCGCCGACATAAAGTGGGGTGAGAAGGGAGCATGCTGGGGGCCCTAGTATGGGCCCTCTTTTCTTCCATCCGACATAGTCAGCAGCTGCTGCTGACTAAACAGTGGAGCTATGCGTGGATGTCTGACCTCCTTCGCACAAAGCAGAAAACTGGTGAGCCAGTGATCCCACTGGGGGTGTATAGCCAGAAGGGGAGGGGCCTTACACTTTTTAGTGTAATGCTTTGTGTGGCCTCCGGAGGCAGTACTATACACCCAATCGTCTGGGTCTCCCAATGGAGCGCCGAAGAAAGTCGGCCGCTCGTTACCTCCATGTATTCACTGCTTTCCCCGCCCACCGGTGCTTATGATTGGTTGCAGCCAGACACCCCCCCACGTTGAGTGACATCTGTCTCACTGCAACCAATCACAGCTGCCAGTGGGTGTGTCTATATCGTGCAGTAAATTAAAAAATTTAAAAAAAAAACAAAACATGCGGTTCCCCCCAATTTTGATACCAACCAGGGTAAAGCCACACGGCTGGAGGCTGGTATTGTCAGGATGGGGAGCGCCACATTATGGGGAGCCCCCCAGCCTAACAATATCAGCCAGCAGCCGTCCGGAATAGCTGCATCCATTAAATGCGACAGTCCCGGGACTGTCCCCAGCTCATCCAGAATTGCCCTGGTGCGGTGGCAATCGAGGTAATAAGGAGTTAATGGAAGCAGCCTATAGCTGCCACTAAGTCCTAGGTAAATCATGGCAGGCGTCTCCCCAAGATACCTTCCATGATTAATCTGTAAGATAAAGAAAATCTCCCCAAGATACCTTCCATGATTAATCTGTAAGATAAAGAAAATGAAGACATACACCAAAAAAAACCTTTATTTGAAATAAATGACAAAAAAAAACACCCTCTTTCACCACTTTATTCAAGTCCCCATATACCCCTCCATGTCTGACGTAATCCACGGAGGTTGCACAACGCTTTCAGCTCTGCTACATCAGAAGCTGACAGCGTGCGGTCACAGACCACGATCGCTCTCTGTGAGCTCCCCGCAGCGACTGAAGTGAGTCCCGCTATCAGCGATGACGTCACTCAGGTTACCCGCGGCTACAGATCTCAGCGGGAGGACTTCTGCTGTGGCTGCGGGTAACCTCAGTGACGGCACCGCTGATAGCAGAGATCACTGCAGTCACTCAGGGGATTCACCTGTGAACAAAAATCAGGCCATGCCACACAGACAGAGCCGCGGGATGACAATGAAGTCGGGTGAAGTTCATCCGAGTTCATTCTGATCGTGCGGCTCTTTCTGTGTCTGCTGTCATCTGCCATTCAGCTCTGCTACATGGCTCTGTCTGTGTCTGCTGTCATCTGCCATTCAGCTCTGCTACATGGCTCTGTCTGTGTCTGCTGTCAGCGGCCATTCAGCTCTGCTACATGGCTCTGTCTGTGTCTGCTGTCAGCGGCCATTCAGCTCTGCTACATGGCTCTGTCTGTCTGCTGTTAGCGGCCATTCAGCTCTGCTACATGGCTCTGTCTGTGTCTGCTGTCAGCGGCCATTCAGCTCTGCTACATGGCTCTGTCTGTGTCTGCTGTCATCTGCCATTCAGCTCTGCTACATGGCTGTCTGTGGCTGCTGTCAGCGGCCATTCAGCTCTGCTACATGGCTCTGTCTGTGTCTGCTGTCAGCGGCCATTCAGCTCTGCTACATGGCTGTCTGTGTCTGCTGTCAGCGGCCATTCAGCTCTGCTACATGGCTCTGTCTGTGTCTGCTGTCAGCGGCCATTCAGCTCTGCTACATGGCTCTGTCTGTGTCTGCTGTCATCTACCATTCAGCTCTGCTACATGGCTCTGTCTGTGTCTTCTGTTAGCGGCCATGTAGCAGAGCTGAATGGCAGATGACATAGCTGCTGAGAATAAAAACGGATCACACACGGATCGCACATTGCAGTTGCATTGTACACGGATCAACACTCGCACAGAGCTCGTGCTACTTTTTAGCATGAGACTCGGTCCGATTTTACACTGGCAAGTGTGACTCCAGCCTTCCATGGAGAATCTGGAGGTCACAACTCAAAGCGTAAAGCAGAAGGGGGGGGGGAGGACTTGTCCCCGGCCTCGTCTGTGTGGGGGAGCCGAGCCTCGGCCTTGTCTGTGGGAGGAGCGGAGCCTCGCCCCCGGCCTCGTCTGTCGGGTGGGGGGGGGCCTCTGTTATGATCCGATGTTTAATGACTACCATGAAAACAATTCCCCAGAATCGTAGGTAATAAAGTACCGACCGCAAGCCCTGAACTTAACACCACACTAGAAGTAGCTGGGCAGCATGCCTAACAACCTAGATGCCTCAAACCCAGCCGGAGGACTACATAGCCTACAAGGCAGAAAGTGAAAAGAAATTATCTTGCCTCAGAGCAGATTTCCCCAAAGACAATAGACAGCCTCCCACATGTCCACTGAGCAAAGATGAAAAGACATACACAGACAGAGCAAGATGGAGCAAAGAGAGGCCACACTATACTAAATACAAAAGACAGGATAGGGAACTCTTGTGGTCGGCATGAAAAACTCTATCAAAACGTCCTACCCGGAATGTGCAAAAAAGAAGAGTAATCTAATACTCGCACGTTCACAATCCGTACAAGACTCTGGTAGGAAAAGCAATTACCCTGCCGACTAAAGGTGGTGTCACACATAGCGACAACGACGTCGCTGCTACGTCACCATTTTCTGTGACGTAGCAGCGACGTCCCGTCGCTGTCGCTGTGTGTGACATCCAGCAACGAGCTGGCCCCTGCTGTGAGGTCGCCGGTCGTTGCTGAATGTCCAGCTTCATTTTTTGGTCGTCGCTCTCCCGGTGTGACGCACACATCGCTGTGTGTGACAGCGAGATAGCGACAAATGAAGCGAGCAGGGAGCAGGAGCCGGCGTCTGGCAGCTGCGGAAAGCTGTAACCACGGTAAACATCGGGTAACCAAGGGAAGACCTTTCCCTGGTTACCCGATATTTACCTTCGTTACCAGCCTCTGCAGCTCTCACGCTGCCAGCGCCAGCTCCTGTTCCCTGCACACGTAGCTGCAGTACAC
Organism: Anomaloglossus baeobatrachus; assembly: GCF_048569485.1. Classification (NCBI taxonomy): domain Eukaryota; kingdom Metazoa; phylum Chordata; class Amphibia; order Anura; family Aromobatidae; genus Anomaloglossus; species Anomaloglossus baeobatrachus. The sequence continues at coordinate 3,404,012 of NC_134364.1, read as the reverse complement.
ATCGGGTTAATTAACCCTATGTGTACTGTAGCTAGGAGAGCAAGGAGCCAGCGCTAAGCAGTGTGTGTGGCTCCCTGCTCTCTGCACATGTAGCGACATTATGATCGCTGCTGCGTCGCTGTTTGACAGCTAAGCAGCGATCATAACAGCGACTTACAAGGTCGCTGCTACGTCACAGAAAATGGTGACGTAACAGCGACGTCGTCGCTGTCGTTTAGTGTGACCCCCAGCTTAACCCTTGCTAAGATTAATACCATAGACTGACTAGAAAGATAAATCTTCCTTATCTGAAGGCACAAACAAAACAGGATTCAATACAAAAACCTTCAGAGATAATTCACAGAAGCAATAAGCAAATAACACACACAAAGTATGAAGCAAAACCAAGAACTTAGCTTGATAGCGGGGAAGCCAGGACAAGAGACAGATTCCTATAGTCTCTGGAATTTCAGACAACTGGCAGAGACAAACAGCCAACACACGCCTATATCCAAAATCAAGGTTTGAGCTGCCAACCAGGTGTGTAGAACTGAGGAACAGAATCTGACCACTAACCTCAGCGACCACCGGAGGGAGTCCAAGAGCGGAGCTCTACCAGACACCATTCACAACAGGCCTCGCCCCCGGCCTCACCGGGTAGGGGCGTGGGGGGTTTGAGTATAAGAGTAGGTGCAAGAACCTTGGGGTGAAAGCCGCTATAGTGATGGTTGTGATCTTCTAGCTCACAGAGAAGACCCGTCAGGCCCTGGATAAAGCGGTGTCCCAGAAGATAGCGGCAGCCATGCCAGTGCGGGCAGCAGACAAGTTGGCCCCTGCACAGTACATCCGGTGAGTGGCCCCCGCAGTGTTATGGGAGCCAGTGGGGGGGGTCACACCTTAAATAATGACGCTTTGCTCTCTCAGGTACACGCCGTCTCAGCAGGGGGTCGCATTTAACTCTGGAGCTAAACAGAGGGTCATCCGGATGGTGGAGATGCAGAAAGACCCCATGGAGCCGCCTCGCTTCAAGTGAGTATTTCCTGGGCGCAGAGAGGTAGGAGGTGAGAAAATGGGAGGACCGCTAACATTGCCGTCTTTTCTCAGGATTAACAAGAAGATTCCTCGCGGCCCCCCGTCCCCGCCGGCGCCTGTTATGCATTCTCCCAGCAGGAAGGTTGGTGCCGCCTCGAGCCTCTGCGTCCTTTCCTCGTAATATGACGTGGCTGAGATCGCAGAGGACAAGGAGCAGTCATTAATTTCCGGTGCCGCGAGATGGGCACAGGGTGGGGACCCCGCTATGAGCTGTGCCATCGGTAGTTAGGCCAGCTGAGGGCAGGCGGCACGTGTCTGGAGCAATGGATGAGGTCCGGTTCTCGGCTATCAGACATGGCCTGGACCTGGGGAGACCGCAGCTATCTCTGATTAGCCACCCTGGCACAACGGCGGCTCCCCCACACATTACCGTCGTGGCTGAATGACCTCGCTGCCTAGCGGCTATCCCCTGCTGATGGGGTACACGGATCAGACCCCTCATGTATGACCTGCCGTGTCCTCGCTGCCTGGCGGCTATCCCCTGCTGATGGGGTACACGGATCAGACCCCTCGTGTCTGACTCGCTGTGTCCTTGCTGCCTGGCAGCTATCCCCTGCTGATGGGGTACACGGATCAGACCCCTCGTGTGTGACCCGCTGTGTCCTCGCTGCCTGGCGGCTATCCCCTGCTGATGGGGTACACAGATCAGACCCTTCGTGTGTGACCTGCTGTGTCCTCGCTGCCTGGCGGCTATCCCCTGCTGATGGGGTACACAGATCAGACCCCTCGTGTGTGACCCGCTGTGTCCTCGCTGCCTGGCGGCTATCCCCTGCTGATGGGGTACTTGGATCCGACCCCACGTGTGTGTGACCCGCTGTGTCCTCGCTGCCTGGCGGCTATTCCCTGCTGATGGGGTACACAGATCAGACTCCTCGTGTGTGACCCGCTGTGTCCTCGCTGCCTGGCGGCTATCCCCTGCTGATGGGGTACACAGATCAGACCCCTCGTGTGTGACCCGCTGTGTCCTCACTGCCTGGCGGCTATCCCCTGCTGATGGGGTACACAGATCGGACCCCTCGTGTCTGACTCAGTGTCCTTGCTGCCTGGCGGCTATCCCCTGCTGATGGGGTACACAGATCAGACCCCTCGTGTGTGACCCGCTGTGTCCTTGCTGCCTGGTGGCTATCCCCTGCTTATGGGGTACACAGATCAGACCCCTCGTGTGTGACCCGCTGTGTCCTCGCTGCCTGGCGGCTATCCCCTGCTGATGGGGTACACAGATCGGACCCCTCGTGTCTGACTCAGTGTCCTTGCTGCCTGGCGGCTATCCCCTGCTGATGGGGTACACAGATCAGACCCCTCGTGTGTGACCCGCTGTGTCCTTGCTGCCTGGTGGCTATCCCCTGCTGATGGGGTACACGGATCAGACCCCTCGTGTCTGACTCGCTGTGTCCTTGCTGCCTGGCAGCTATCCCCTGCTGATGGGGTACACGGATCAGACCCCTCGTGTGTGACCCGCTGTGTCCTCGCTGCCTGGCGGCTATCCCCTGCTGATGGGGTACACAGATCGGACCCCTCGTGTCTGACTCAGTGTCCTTGCTGCCTGGCGGCTATCCCCTGCTGATGGGGTACACAGATCAGACCCCTCGTGTGTGACCCGCTGTGTCCTTGCTGCCTGGTGGCTATCCCCTGCTGATGGGGTACACAGATCAGACCCCTCGTGTGTGACCCGCTGTGTCCTTGCTGCCTGGTGGCTATCCCCTGCTGATGGGGTACACAGATCAGACCCCTCGTGTGTGACCCGCTGTGTCCTCGCTGCCTGGCGGCTATCCCCTGCTGATGGGGTACACAGATCGGACCCCTCGTGTCTGACTCAGTGTCCTTGCTGCCTGGCGGCTATCCCCTGCTGATGGGGTACACAGATCAGACCCCTCGTGTGTGACCCGCTGTGTCCTTGCTGCCTGGTGGCTATCCCCTGCTGATGGGGTACACAGATCAGACCCCTCGTGTGTGACCCGCTGTGTCCTCCCTGCCTGGCGGCTATTCCCTGCTGATGGGGTACACAGATCAGACCCCTCGTGTGTGACCCGCTGTGTCCTTGCTGCCTGGTGGCTATCCCCTGCTGATGGGGTACACAGATCAGACCCCTCGTGTGTGACCCGCTGTGTCCTTGCTGCCTGGTGGCTATCCCCTGCTGATGGGGTACACAGATCAGACCCCTCGTGTGTGACCCGCTGTGTCCTCGCTGCCTGGCGGCTATCCCCTGCTGATGGGGTACACAGATCGGACCCCTCGTGTCTGACTCAGTGTCCTTGCTGCCTGGCGGCTATCCCCTGCTGATGGGGTACACAGATCAGACCCCTCGTGTGTGACCCGCTGTGTCCTTGCTGCCTGGTGGCTATCCCCTGCTGATAGGGTACACAGATCAGACCCCTCGTGTGTGACCCGCTGTGTCCTCCCTGCCTGGCGGCTATTCCCTGCTGATGGGGTACACAGATCAGACCCCTCGTGTGTGACCCGCTGTGTCCTCGCTGCCTGGTGGCTATCCCCTGCTGATGGGGTACACGGATCAGACCCCTCGTGTGTGACCCGCTGTGTCCTCGCTGCCTGGCGGCTATCCCCTGCTGATCGGGTACACAGATCAGACCCCTCGTGTGTGACCCGCTGTGTCCTCGCTGCCTGGCGGCTATCCCCTGCTGATGGGGTACACGGATCAGACCCCTCATGTATGACCCGCTGTGTCCTCGCTGCCTGGCGGCTATCCCCTGCTGATGGGGTACACGGATCAGACCCCTCATGTATGACCTGCCGTGTCCTCTTTGCAGATGACTGTGAAGGAGCAGCAGGAGTGGAAGATCCCACCGTGTATCTCCAACTGGAAGAACGCCAAGGTAAGGAGGCCCTCTTCCGGGTCGGCCCCCGGCTCTGCTCGCTGTCAGGGACGCCACTATTGTGCTGCTCTCCACAGGGTTACACCATCCCCCTGGACAAGCGGCTGGCTGCCGATGGCCGAGGGCTGCAGACCGTCCACATTAATGAGAACTTTGCGAAATTGGCTGAGGCGCTGTATATTGCTGACCGGAAGGTGAGTCCCTCTCGTGGCGCCTTGTCTGCAGCCTCCCGCCAGCGTCACTGAGGAGCCATCTTTGTGGTTTTGTAGGCCAGAGAAGCTGTGGAGATGAGAGCCCAGGTGGAGAGGAAGATGGCGCAGAAGGAAAAGGAGAAGAAGGAAGAGAAGCTGCGCGAGCTGGCACAGATCGCTCGAGAGCGAAGAGCCGGCATTAAGTCTCATGCGGAGAAGGGTGAGTGAAGGGAGATGAGGGGCGGCTGGCGGGGTCCCCCACAACTCACTACATGTGCTTACACTCCGCAGAGGACGGTGACGCCAGAGAGCGTGATGAGATCCGAGACAACAGGCGGAAAGAGCGGCAGCATGAGCGCAACCTGTCCCGAGCGGCTCCAGATAAGAGGTGAGGCCGGAGTGTTGGGGTCCTGTGCTGGACTCCGGGGGGCTTTACTTACTGTAATGTGCCCTCTGTCTGCCAGGTCCAAGCTTCAGAGGAATGAAGACCGTGACATCAGTGAGCAGATCGCCCTAGGAATCCCGAGCCAGCGACCGTCCGCAGAGGTCCAGTACGACCAGCGGCTCTTCAACCAGAGCAGGGTACGAGCACCGTCATAGCGGGCGTGACAGACGAGCCCCTGGCTCTGCCGCGTGGGCCTCGGGCTAGTTATGGCGGCGATGACTGAGCAGCTTTGTGCGCAGGGTCTCCGGACCCTACGTGCGGGGAGCCGACCGTCCGCCTCACCCTGTGTGATTGTTTCGACTGCAGGGTCTGGACAGCGGCTTTGCCGGTGGGGAGGACGAGACGTACAACGTGTACTCCCAGCCCTGGAGGAGCAGCAAAGAGGTGGCGCAGACAATCTACCGGCCCAAGAACACCGACTCCGACATGTACAGCACCGACATAGACACTCTGATGAAGACCAACAGGTGAGACGCTTCCGGGAGCCCACCATGCCTGCGCCGGACCCTCCCACATCCGGGCCTTGTCTCTATTGGGAAGGATTGCCGCTGCCGTTAACCCCTTCTTTTCCTCATCACCTCCGCAGGTTTGTCCCAGATAAGGATTTCTCGGGCTCCGATCGGAAGCAGCGCAGGGACGGCCCGGTGCAGTTTGAGGAGGATCCTTTCGGTTTGGATAAATTCTTGGAAGAAGCCAAACAGCATGGAGGCTCTAAACGCCCGTCAGACAGCGGCCGCGTCAAGGAGCACGAGCACGAAGGCAAGAAGCGCAGGAAGGAGTGAGGGGCCGGCTCCTCGCGGACTGACGGGGCCCGTGTCTGGTCCCAGGGGCCCGTGTACATAGGCAGCAAGTGGTGTGTGCCCCCGGGGCCTGCACTGACACCGCAGCAATGTCAGCAGCGCTCCGGGTCGGCTGCTGGACTGTTGTGCATTGCTGTGAACTCATGGGCAGTGATGGCCGGGGCTTCTATCTTCTGTTGTATTTAAAGTTTTAAAATAATAAAATAGTAAAGGAATCTGCGGTCAGCTGCTGTGGAGGGGACTACAGGTGCCAGCATGCCCCGGAATCTGCCTGTCCTGCGGAGGGGAGAACTACAGGTGCCAGCATGCCCCGGAATCTGCCTGTCCTGCGGAGGGGAGAACTACAGGTGCCAGCATGCCCCGGAATCTGCCTGTCCTGCGGAGGGGAGAACTACAGGTGCCAGCATGCCCCGGAATCTGCCTGTCCTGCGGAGGGGAGAACTACAGGTGCCAGCATGCCCCGGAATCTGCCTGTCCTGGGAGGGGAGAACTACAGGTGCCAGCATGCCCCGGAATCTGCCTGTCCTGGGGGGGGACTACAGGTGCCAGCATGCCCCGGAATCTGCCTGTCCTGGGGGGGGACTACAGGTGCCAGCATGCCCCGGAATCTGCCTGTCCTGGGGGGGGGGGAGACTACAGGTGCCAGCATGCCCCGGAATCTGCCTGTCCTGGGGTGGGGGGTGGGGGGGGACTACAGGTGCCAGCATGCCCCGGAATCTGCCTGTCCTGCGGGGGGGAGAACTACAGGTGCCAGCATGCCCCAGAATCTGCCTGTCCTGCGGGGGGAGAACTACAGGTGCCAGCATGCCCCGGAATCTGCCTGTCCGGCGGAGGGGAGAACTACAGGTGCCAGCATGCCCCGGAATCTGCCTGTCCTGCGGAGGGGAGAACTACAGGTGCCAGCATGCCCCGGAATCTGCCTGTCCTGCGGAGGGGAGAACTACAGGTGCCAGCATGCCCCGGAATCTGCCTGTCCTGCGGAGGGGAGAACTACAGGTGCCAGCATGCCCCGGAATCTGCCTGTCCTGCGGAGGGGAGAACTACAGGTGCCAGCATGCCCCGGAATCTGCCTGTCCTGCAGAGGGGAGAACTACAGGTGCCAGCATGCCCCAGAATCTGCCTGTCCTGCGGGGGTGAGGGTCACAGGCCCCAGCGTGCCGCAGAATCTGCCTGTCCTGCGGAGGGGGGAGGGTCACAGGCCCCAGCGTGCTGCAGAATCTGCCTGTTCTGCGGAGGGGAGTGTGTCAGGCCCCGGCGTGCTGCAGAATCTGCCTGTCCTGCGGAGGGGAGGGTCACAGGCCCCGGCGTGCTGCAGAATCTGCCTGTCCTGCGGGGGTGAGGGTCACAGGCCCCGGTGTGCTGCAGAATCTGCCTGTTCTGCGGAGGGGAGGGTCACAGGCCCCGGTGTGCTGCAGAAGCTGCCTGTCCTGCGGGGGTGAGGGTCACAGGCCCCGGCGTGCTGTAGAATCTGCCTGTCCTGCGGAGGGGAGGGTCACAGGCCTCGGTGTGCTGCAGAATCTGCCTGTCCTGCGGGGGTGAGGGTCACAGGCCCCGGCGTGCTGTAGAATCTGCCTGTCCTGCGGGGGTGAGGGTCACAGGCCCCGGCGTGCTGCAGAATCTGCCTGTCCTGCGGGGGTGAGGGTCACAGGCCCCGGCGTGCTGCAGAATCTGCCTGTCCTGCGGGGGTGAGGGTCACAGGACCCGGCGTGCTGCAGAATCTGCCTGTCCTGCGGGGGTGAGGGTCACAGGCCCCGGCGTGCTGCAGAATCTGCCTGTCCTGCGGGGGTGAGGGTCACAGGCCCCGGCGTGCTGCAGAATCTGCCTGTCCTGCGGGGGTGAGGGTCACAGGCCCCGGCGTGCTGCAGAATCTGCCTGTCCTGCGGGGGTGAGGGTCACAGGCCCCGGCGTGCTGCAGAATCTGCCTGTCCTGCGGGGGTGAGGCTCACAGGCCCCGGCGTGCTGCAGAATCTGCCTGTCCTGCGGGGGTGAGGGTCACAGGCCCCGGCGTGCTGCAGAATCTGCCTGTCCTGCGGGGGTGAGGGTCACAGGACCCGGCGTGCTGCAGAATCTGCCTGTCCTGCGGGGGTGAGGGTCACAGGCCCCGGCGTGCTGCAGAATCTGCCTGTCCTGCGGGGGTGAGGGTCACAGGCCCCGGCGTGCTGCAGAATCTGCCTGTCCTGCGGGGGTGAGGGTCACAGGCCCCGGCGGACTCTGAATCATGGGCAGAAGGTCGGGGCGAGGGGTAATTGAAGTCTTTCCAGCACTAACTGGTGTTTGGAGAGAGGAGGTCGTCACCTGCTGCCGCTTCATGCTGTGGAACATAGAGGGATTTTCCTGCTGCGGATTTAACCCCTTAGTGGTGTTGTCCTGCTGGTCCTTACAGATAAAAACAGAGGCCACTTTATCCCCAGCATCACAGAGAAGGAAGATCCACAACAGAGGGATCTGAGGGCACAAATATTGCGCTGCTCCCTCCGCGCCAGCCTCGTACGGCCGTGTCCCACAGGCGTGATCTGAAGCTGCGGAGGCGTCACCTGCACCCGATCGAGCACAAAAGGCTCCAGAACTGGGAAACAAACTGGGTTCACCCATCTGAGGCCCCATCAGAAGGCCCCCGGAAAGCATCACTATTGGGGCTGATCGCCAGAATCCGGACTGGCGGATCCCTGCTGGATTGAACAAAAAAATCTGGATCCGCTCCGGTTTCGATATAAGTCTATGGAGACCAGAATCCCGAGATTAAAAATGGTGGTGGAAGGGATAGGGGGACAGGAGCGTGCGCAGTGTACTCACCCGAGGCGCTGTCATGGCGGCACATTCCTTCCGGGTCACGCTTTTCCCTTCCAGAGCCGACAATTTAATATCTATTGTTTTGCCCACCCACCGCCGCGTGTGATTGGTTGCAGCTAGACACGCCCCCACCCTGAGTGTCAGCTGACTGCAACCAATCACAGGCAGCAGGACGGCCGGTGGGCGGGGAAAGCGGTGCAAGTGTCTGCGGGTCAGTATGGTGAGCATGCATGTTTCAGAAACACATGCACGCTCCTGTCATTGTGCGGCTGTGCCGGAGATGAGTTGTCAGACTCGTACAACTCTGACATGACATCAGCCTGAGCATGAGTGTGCATGTACACAGTAACACATGCACGCTCCTGTCATTGTGCGGCTGTGCTGCAATATCAGACTCGTACAAGTCTGACATGACATCAGCCTGCGCTCTCTGAGCATGAGCGTGCATGTACACAGAAACACATGCACGCTCCTGTCAGTGTGCGCGGCTGTGCCGGAGATGAGTTGTCAGACTCGTACAAGTCTGACATGACATCAGCCTGCGCTCTCTGAGCATGAGCGTGCATGTACACAGAAACACATGCATGCTCCTGTCAGTGCGCGGCTGTGCTGCAATATCAGACTCGTACAAGTCTGACATGACATCAGCCTGCGCTCTCTGAGCATGAGCGTGCATGTACACAGTAACACATGCACGCTCCTGTCATTGTGCGGCTGTGCCGGAGATGCGTTGTCAGACTCGTACAAGTCTGACATGACATCAGCCTGCGCTCTCTGAGCATGAGTGTGCATGTACACAGTAACACATGCACGCTCCTGTCATTGTGCGGCTGTGCCGGAGATGAGTTGTCAGACTCGTACAACTCTGACATGACATCAGCCTGCGCTCTCTGAGCATGAGCGTGCATGTACACAGAAACACATGCACGCTCCTGTCAGTGTGCGCGGCTGTGCCGGAGATGAGTTGTCAGACTCGTACAACTCTGACATGACATCAGCCTGCGCTCTCTGAGCATGAGCGTGCATGTACACAGAAACACATGCATGCTCCTGTCACAAGTGTGCGCGGTGGTGATGCGACTTTTTTTTATTATTATTTAAATAAATAATTAAAAAAAACATGCAGTCCCCCCTAATTTTGATCCCTAGCCATGATAAAGCCGGCTGGGGGCTGCTATTCCAGCCCGCAGCCGCCCGGTATTGCCACATCTATTAGATGTGATAATCCCGGTGCTATACTGGCTTTTCTCGATTGCCCTGGAGTGGTGGCAATCGGGGTAATAAGGAGTTAATAGCAGTGCACAGCTGCCACTAAACCCTAGGTGATAACACAGGTGTCTGAGATACCTACATCACAAACCTGTACATGACAGGAAATAAACACAGACAAATCTTTTATTTTGAATAAAGTACAAAACGCATCCTCTTTCACCTCTTTATTAACCCCCAACACCCTGCAGCTCTGGCGTAATCCACACGAGGTCCCACGATGACACATCCAGCTCTGCTACATCTGAGAGAGAGCAGCCATAGAGAAGACTGCCAGCTCTGAGTGTAGCCTATTACTGAGCCGCGATAAGCGATGACTGCAGGCAGTCACAGGCTAGGAGCTCATCAGGCTGCAGCCAATCACACCGATGGGCGGGGGAAACACAGAAATCTGTGTGTATACGATGCACAATACGCGACCCGGAAACAGTGTGCCGCCATTACACCGAGTCTCGGTAAGTATGAAACGCTATTTTTTCTCTGTTTTTACTTATTTTTCAATAATTATCGCCACTGCCGGATCCGGATCTTACACCTGGAATTCTTTGAAACCTGGAAGTGGAGTTTTACAATCAGGATCCACTCAGCCCTACTCGCGATCTCATTGATGAACACCTAAGCCAGAGTCCTGGCATTCGGAAGTGCAGGAACGTGATGAAGTAAATGATCTTACTGAACCCCATGAAGCTTCACAAAAGCACAAGGACGCCATTTATCAGGAGATGGACCTTGTGACAACACAGCCCCAACCCCCACCTCAGATGCATCAACCTCCACAATAAAGGGCTGTGAAACATCAGGTGGAGTATAACACAGGTGCAGTGGGAAAACGGTTTTTTAAATAGAAAGTCTGCGGGGCAGAGTGTGACCATTAGAGAATTCTGTCTTGTCTCTTGTCAGTGAGAGGTTTACAATTACAGAATGGGTCTGAATAAACTTCCGGTAAAAATTGGTAAATCCTAGGAAGTGCTGTAACCCTTTCAGATGAAGATGACAACAGGTACCCCAAAATTTGCACCTCTTGGACAGTGAGAACACACGTCTCTAGTTTGGCAGTTTATCCCAAAATGTGTAATAGCTGTTTACTGTGCACCTGATGAGTCGCCAAATCGAGTAGATCAAAACATCGTCCAAATAAACCACCACAAACCTGCCCCAAACGGTGAAAGTATCATTCATAAAATGCTGGCAACGGCATTAATGAGACCAAATGGCATGAGCAAGTCTCTAAAGGCCCCGTCACACTCAAGCGGGCTTTACACGCTACCATATATGTAACGGTGTCGGCGGGGCCATGTCGCTAGTGATATGGTAGCGTTTGACAGCGGTGATCGAGCAGAAATACTCACCTTCTCCTTCATCGCTGACTCGTCACTCATTGTCTAAAAATGGAACGTCCGGTTGTTCGTTGTTCCCGAGGCAGCGCACAGCGCTCCGTGTGATACCCCGGGAACGATGAACACAGCTCACCTGCGTCCACCGGCAACGCGGAAGGAAGCAGGAGGGCGGGATGTTACGTCCCGCTCATCTCCGCCCCTCCGCTTCTATTGGGCGGCCACTGTGTGACGTCGCTGTGACGCCGAACGTCCCTCCCCCTTCAGGAAGAGGATGTTCACCGCCCACAGCGAGGTCGTCCGGGAGGTAAGTGCATGTGACGGGGGTTACAGCATTGTGCGACACGAGCAACTAACTGCCCGAGCCACACAAACAACGGGGGCGGGTGCGACCGCTCGAGAAACCCACACATGTAACGCAGCCACAGACATAAATCCGCCGCAGATCTGTGGTTGCAGTCAAATTGTGGACAATCAGTGCCAGGTTAGTGGCTGTGTCCCGCGGCCGGCTCCTCTCTCTCCCCGCTGCCGGCTCCGCTCCTCTCTCCCCCCGCTGCCGGCTCCGCTCCTCTCTCCCCCGCTGCCGGCTCCTCTCTCCCCCCGCTGCCGGCTCCTCTCTCTCCCCGCTGCCGGCTCCTCTCTCCCCCCGCGGCCGGCTCCTCTCTCCCCCCGCTGCCGGCTCGGCTCCGCTCCTCTCTCCCCCCGCTGCCGGCTCCTCTCTCTCCCCGCTGCCGGCTCCTCTCTCCCCCCGCGGCCGGCTCCTCTCTCCCCCCGCGGCCGGCTCCTCTCTCCCCCCGCTGCCGGCTCCTCTCTCCCCCCGCTGCCGGCTCCTCTCTCCCCCCGCGGCCGGCTCCTCTCTCTCCCCGCTGCCGGCTCGGCTCCGCTCCTCTCTCCCCCCGCTGCCGGCTCCTCTCTCCCCCCGCTGCCGGCTCCTCTCTCTCCCTGCTGCCGGCTCGGCTCCGCTCCTCTCTCTCCCCGCTGCCGGCTCCTCTCTCTCCCCCCGCTGCCGGCTCCTCTCTCTCTCCCCGCTGCCGGCTCCTCTCTCTCCCCCCGCTGCCGGCTCCTCTCTCTCTCCCCGCTGCCGGCTCCTCTCTCTCTCCCGCTGCCGGCTCCTCTCTCTCTCCCCGCTGCCGGCTCCTCTCTCTCTCCCCGCTGCCGGCTCCTCTCTCTCTCCCCGCTGCCGGCTCCTCTCTCTCTCCCCGCTGCCGGCTCCTCTCTCTCCCCCCGCTGCCGGCTCCCTCTCTCTCCCCCCGCTGCCGGCTCCTCTCTCTCCCCCCGCTGCCGGCTCCTCTCTCTCCCCCCGCTGCCGGCTCCTCTCTCTCTCCCCGCTGCCGGCTCCTCTCTCTCTCCCCGCTGCGCCGCTCCTCTCTCTCTCCCCGCTGCCGCTCCTTCTCTCTCTCTCCCCGCTGCCGGCTCCTCTCTCTCTCCCCGCTGCCGCTCCTCTCTCTCCCCCCGCTGCCGGCTCCTCTCTCTCTCCCCGCTGCCGGCTCCTCTCTCTCTCCCCCCGCTGCCGGCTCCTCTCTCTCTCCCCCCCGCTGCCGGCTCCTCTCTCTCTCCCTCCGCTGCCGGCTCCTCTCTCTCTCCCCCGCTGCCGGCTCCTCTCTCTCCCCCCGCGGCCGGCTCCTCTCTCTCTCACCCCCCGCCGGCTCCTCTCTCTCTCCCCCCGCCGCCGACTCCTCTCTCTCTCCCCGCTGCCGGCTCCTCTCTCTCCCCCCCGCTGCCGGCTCCTCCCTCTCTCTCCCCCCGCGGCCGGCTCCTCTCTCTCCCTCCGCTGCCGGCTCCTCTCTCTCTCCCTCCGCTGCCGGCTCCTCTCTCTCCCCCCCGCTGCCGGCTCCTCCCTCTCTCTCCCCCCGCGGGCCGGCTCCTCTCTCTCCCTCCGCTGCCGGCTCCTCTCTCTCTCCCTCCGCTGCCGGCTCCTCTCTCTCTCCCCCGCTGCCGGCTCCTCTCTCTCTTCCCCCGCCGCCGGCTCCTCTCTCTCCCCCCGCGGCCGGCTCCTCTCTCTCTCACCCCCCGCCGGCTCCTCTCTCTCTCCCCCCGCCGCGACTCCTCTCTCTCTCCCCGCTGCCGGCTCCTCTCTCTCTCTCCCCCCGCTGCCGGCTCCTCCCTCTCTCTCCCCCCGCGGCCGGCTCCTCTCTCTCCCCCCCGCGGCCGGCTCCTCTCTCTCCCTCCGCTGCCGGCTCCTCTCTCTCTCCCTCCGCTGCCGGCTCCTCTCTCTCTCCCCCCGCTGCCGGCTCCTCTCTCTCTCCCCCGCCGCCGCGGCTCCTCTCTCTCCCCCCGCGGCCGGCTCCTCTCTCTCTCACCCCCCGCCGGCTCCTCTCTCTCTCCCCCCGCCGCCGACTCCTCTCTCTCTCCCCGCTGCCGGCTCCTCTCTCTCTCTCCCCCCGCTGCCGGCTCCTCCCTCTCTCTCCCCCCGCGGCCGGCTCCTCTCTCTCCCCCGCGGGCCGCTCCTCTCTCTCTCCCCGCTGCCGGCTCCTCCCTCTCTCCCCGCTGCCGGCTCCTCCCTCTCTCTCCCCCCGCGGCCGGCTCCTCTCTCTCCCCCCGCGGCCGGCTCCTCTCTCTCTCCCCGCGGCCGGCTCTCTCTCTCTCCCCGCGGCCGGCTCCTCTCTCTCTCCCCGCGTGCCGGCTCCTCTCTCCCCGCGGCCGGCTCCTCGCTCTCCCCCCGCGGCCGGCTCCTCTCTCTCCCCCCGCGGCCGGCTCCTCTCTCCCGCGGCCGGCTCCTCTCTCCCCGCGGCCGGCTCCTCTCTCTCCCCCCGCGGCCGCTCCTCTCTCTCCCTCCGCGGCCGCTCCTCTCTCTCCCCGCGCCGGCTCCTCTCTCTCCACCCCGCGGCCGGCTCCTCTCTCTCCCTCCGCGGCCGCTCCTCTCTCCCCCCGCGGCCGGCTCCTCTCTCTCCCTCCCGCTGCCGGCTCCTCTCTCTCCCCGCTGCCGGCTCCTCCCTCTCTCTCCCCCCGCGGCCGGCTCCTCTCTCTCCCCGCGGCCGGCTCCTCTCTCTCCCCCCGCGGCCGGCTCCTCTCTCTCCCCCCCGCGGCCGGCTCCTCTCTCCCCGCGGCCGGCTCCTCTCTCTCCCTCCGCTGCCGGCTCCTCTCTCTCCCCCCGCGGCCGGCTCCTCTCTCCCCCCCCGCGGCCGCTCCTCTCTCTCCCCCGCGGCCGGCTCCTCTCTCTCCCCCCGCGGCCGGCTCCTCTCTCTCCCCGCGGCCGGCTCCTCTCTCTCCCCCCGCGGCCGGCTCCTCTCTCCCCGCGGCCGGCTCCTCTCTCTCCCCCCGCGGCCGGCTCCCTCTCTCCCCTCCCGCTGCCGGCTCCTCTCTCTCCCCCCCGCGGCCGGCTCCTCTCTCCCCCCCCGCGGCCGGCTCCTCTCTCTCCCCCCGCGGCCGGCTCCTCTCTCTCCCTCCGCTGCCGGCTCCTCTCTCTCTCCCCCCGCTGCCGGCTCCTCTCTCTCTCCCCCGCTGCCGGCTCCTCTCTCTCTCCCTCCGCGGCCGGCTCCTCTCTCTCCCCCCCGCTGCCGGCTCCTCTCTCTCCCCGCTGCCGCTCCTCTCTCCCTCTCTGCCCCGCGGCCGGCCCTGATTATCCCGTCAGTGTGCTTTGCAGCCGCCGGCCCCGGTTGCTGTCACGTGACGTCATCAGTCGTCGCCGCCATGTTGTGCTTCCTGACCTGTGACCCCGGACGGAAGTAGACACAGGATGACGGCGCCCTGTGTGCAGGGTGAAGATGGCGGCCGCGGTGCTGGAGCAGGGGGAGGACGCTTTCCGCAAGATCTTCCGCCTCTACCGGAGAAGAAGCCCGCCCGCCGACCTGGCCGAGGTGCTGGAGTTCCGGCCCGGGGAGCCCAGAGTCAGTACCCAGCCTCCCCGCCCTCCTCACACGGGGACACCGCCCCTTCTCTCATAGCTCCGCCTATGGCGACAACGCCCTCCGTCTGCTCCCGGAGACCCCGCCCATGTTGCTCCGCCTCCTGTGCTGACTCCTCCCACAGTAGAACTTCCCTCTTATGGCTTATCTCTGACCCCAAATGACACCCGCCCCCCTTTTCTGGAGGCTCCTCCTTCGGTGACCGTGCCTTCCCAGCCAGGACGCTTTCTCGAGTGACTCCTCCCTTTCTTCCTCATGGCTCCCCCTCCCCGGGTGGCTCCTCCTCTCTTCCTGTTGGCTTCTCCGCCCCGTGGCCCCTTTTCTCCTCACTGGTATCCCCCCTCTTTCAGTGACCCCCCTCCGCCCCTCAATCCGCAGTGGCTCCTCCCCCAGTGGCTCCTCCCCCGGTGCTGATGTGGGCGTTCTCTCCACAGCTGCGGTCGGTGCAGTTCGGGGTCGGTGCGCTCTCTGATGCCGCGGCGGCTCGTGTGGGTTTGCAGCCGCTGAGTGACTGGTCAGGGTACAACGTGGATGGATTCCAGGTAGGAATGGGCGGAGACTATGGGAGGGCGGAGACTATGGGGAGGACGGAGACTATGGGAGGGGCGGAGACTATGGGAGGGGCGGAGACTATGGGAGGGACGGAGACTATGGGAGGGGCGGAGACTATGGGAGGGGCGGAGATGACAGGAGGGGAGGAGACGGCGGGAATTATGGGAGTGGTAGAGACTAGTGATGGGCAGTTCCGGCTCTTTTTGATGAGCCGGCTCATTCCGGCTCGGCTCACCAAAAAGAATCGGCTCTTTCGGCTCAAAAAAACGGCTCTTTTTTTAAAAAAAAACCCCTCTGCTCCACCTTGTGATGATACAGAACCTCCCCTGTACATTGGGAACCTCATTCTACACCCTTGTATGTATCTAGTGAAGCAGTAAAAACAGTTTTTAGCATTATTGTTTCCGTTTCCTCAGATTGTCAGCTCTTCTGGACAGGGCCCTCGCTCCTCTTTTATGTGGTGTTTTTTGTACATGTCCTTTCTACATTAGTCAGTGCTCTGATATGTGTCGCTCCTACAAAAGATTATAATTCCTGAAAATAAAGGCGAGTTGCAATTACTGTGCTGCCTGTCACTATATGTGCAACACACACACACTGTACATACTGAACACAAAGGACACACATACACACATTGTACCACACACACTGTACATACTGAACACAAGGGACCACACATACACACATTGTACACCACACACTGTACTACCTGAACACAAAGGGACACACATACACACATTGTACACACACACTTTACATACTGAACCAAGGGACACACATACACACATTGTACACACACACTGTACATTACTGAACACAAAGGACACACATACACACATTGTACACACACACTGTACATACTGAACACAAGGGACACACATACACACATTGTACACACCACACTGTACATACTGAACACAAGGGGACACCACATACACACATTGTACACACACACTGTACATACTGAACACAAAGGGACACACATACACACATTGTACACACACACTGTACATACTGAACACAAGGGACACACATACACACATTGTACACACACACTGTACCATACTGAATCACAAGCGACACATACACACATTGTACACACACCTCATACGTACACACACA
>NC_134364.1:3312844-3387562 GCF_048569485.1 Anomaloglossus baeobatrachus | reverse complement strand
TTTCGGCTCAAAAAACGGCTCTTTTTTTAAAAAAAACCCCTCTGCTCCACCTTGTGATGATACAGAACCTCCCCTGTACATTGGGAACCTCATTCTACACCCTTGTATGTATCTAGTGAAGCAGTAAAAACAGTTTTTAGCATTATTGTTTCCGTTTCCTCAGATTGTCAGCTCTTCTGGACAGGGCCCTCGCTCCTCTTTTATGTGGTGTTTTTTGTACATGTCCTTTCTACATTAGTCAGTGCTCTGATATGTGTCGCTCCTACAAAAGATTATAATTCCTGAAAATAAAGGCGAGTTGCAATTACTGTGCTGCCTGTCACTATATGTGCAACACACACACACTGTACATACTGAACACAAAGGACACACATACACACATTGTACACACACACTGTACATACTGAACACAGGAACACACAGGGACACACATACACACATTGTACACACACACTGTACATACTGAACACAAAGGACACACATACACACATTGTACACACACACTGTACATACTGAACACAAGGGACACACATACACACATTGTACACACACACTGTACATACTGAACACAAAGGACACACATACACACATTGTACACACACACTGTACATACTGAACACAAAGGACACACATACACACATTGTACACACACACTGTACATACTGAACACAAGGGACACACATACACACATTGTACACACACACTGTACATACTGAACACAAGGGACACACATACACACATTGTACACACACACTGTACATACTGAACACAAAGGACACACATACACACATTGTACACACACACTGTACATACTGAACACAAGGGACACACATACACACATTGTACACACACACTGTACATACTGAACACAAAGGACACACATACACACATTGTACACACACACTGTACATACTGAACACAAAGGACACACATACACACATTGTACACACACACTGTACATACTGAACACAAGGGACACACATACACACATTGTACACACACACTGTACATACTGAACACAAAGGACACACATACACACATTGTACACACACTGTACATACTGAACACAAAGGGACACACATACACACATTGTACACACACACTGTACATACTGAACACAAGGGACACACATACACACATTGTACACACACACTGTACATACTGAACACAAAGGACACACATACACACATTGTACACACACACTGTACATACTGAACACAAGGGACACACATACACACATTGTACACACACACTGTACATACTGAACACAAAGGACACACATACACACATTGTACACACACACTGTACATACTGAACACAAGGGACACACATACACACATTGTACACACACACACTGTACATACTGAACACAAAGGACACACATACACACATTGTACACACACACTGTACATACTGAACACAAGGGACACACATACACACATTGTACACACACACACTGTACATACTGAACACAAGGGACACACATACACACATTGTACACACACACACTGTACATACTGAACACAAGGGACACACATACACACATTGTACACACACACACTGTACATACTGAACACAAGGGACACACATACACACATTGTACACACACACACTGTACATACTGAACACAAAGGACACACATACACACATTGTACACACACACTGTACATACTGAACACAAGGGACACACATACACACATTGTACACACACACACTGTACATACTGAACACAAGGGACACACATACACACATTGTACACACATACTGTACATACTGAACACAAAGGACACACATACATACACACATTGTACACACACACTGTACATACTGAACACAAAGGACACACATTGTACATACACACATTGTACACACACTGTACGCACACCAACATATGGAAGCATAGGATACTGAATAGCAAAATCAGTTTATTTCAACACAACCTGGAACAGAAATGTTTAAATGCTAACATAGCATGGGTCCAACTTCTGCTGGTGGTGCACAGCACTACAAATCCCAGCAAGTGGAACACAATATGGCAATGCAACACTAGTTACATACCAACTTTTTTAACAGTTAAGTGACAATAAATGTCATTGAGGTAGTATTGCACATAAAACAAATGTATAGAGGTTGTCCTGACTAACATTGATGGTCTGGCCTAAGGGTATGTGCGCACGTTGCTTTTTACCTGCTTTTTACCTGCTTTTTTGCTGCTTTTTCTTCTGCGCTGTTTAATGCCAAAATGGATGTGTTCTTCTATTCAAGCAAAGTCTATGGGAATTTGGGTTTCTTGTTCACACTATGTTGTTCAAAATGCTGCCTTTTTGTGGCAGAACTTTGGTCAAAAAACTCAGCTTTGCAGTGCAAAACCCCAAATGGCAAAAACAATTGACATGTTGCTTCTTTGAAAAGCTGAGTTTTTGACCAAAGTTCTGCCACAAAAAGGCAGCATTTTGAACAACATAGTGTGAACAAGAAACCCAAATTCCCATAGACTTTGCTTGAATGGAAGAACACATCCATTTTGGCATTAAACAGCGCAGAAGAAAAAGCAGCAAAAAAGCAGGTAAAAAGCAGGTAAAAAGCAACGTGCGCACATACCCTTACTATAGCTAATCAATGTGTGATGGCTGGAGGGCGGATGTGCGGTATCTAGCCGCTGTCACTACATACAAGATGGAGCACCTTCATAAACAGCAAATCTGGCCAACATTAAGAAGAGCTGATCATCCGAGGTGTCGGGTGCGGCCCTACAGCAATCACACATTGATCAACTAAAGCAGAGGTGAGGAACTCCAGGTCTGGAGGGTGCAGGTCATGTGTTCAGGATTTCCTTATGGTACTGTCACACTGGTGGAGGATCGCCTCTGAACATGCCTGTAGTCCAGGCGAGGCAGGGGGGCTATACTTTGTATGGCTCCCGGTCGTGTGTCAGAACACTATTGCTGCGTCACACTGGTGGAGGATCGCCTCTGAACATGCCTGTAGTCCAGGCGAGGCAGGGGGCTATACTTTGTATGGCTCCCGTCATGTGTCAGAACACTATTGCTGCGTCACACTGGTGGAGGATCGCCTCTGAACATGCCTGTAGTCCAGGCGAGGCAGGGGGCTATACTTTGTATGGCTCCCGTCGTGTGTCAGAGCACTATTGCTGCGTCACACTGGTGGAGGATCGCCTCTGAACATGCCTGTAGTCCAGGCGAGGCAGGGAGCTATACTTTGTATGGCTCCCGTCGTGTGTCAGAGCACTATTGCTGCGTCACACTGGTGGAGGATCTCCTCTGAACATGCCTGTAGTCCAGGCGAGGCAGGGGGCTATACTTTGTATGGCTCCCGTCGTGTGTCAGAGCACTATTGCTGCGTCACACTGGTGGAGGATCGCCTCTGAACATGCCTGTAGTCCAGGCGAGGCAGGGGGCTATACTTTGTATGGCTCCCCGTCGTGTGTCAGAGCACTATTGCTGCGTCACACTGGTGGAGGATCGCCTCTGAACATGCCTGTAGTCCAGGCGAGGCAGGGAGCTATACTTTGTATGGCTCCCGTCGTGTGTCAGAGCACTATTGCTGCGTCACACTGGTGGAGGATCGCCTCTGAACATGCCTGTAGTCCAGGCGAGGCAGGGGGCTATACTTTGTATGGCTCCCGTCGTGTGTCAGAGCACTATTGCTGCGTCACACTGGTGGAGGATCTCCTCTGGACATGCCTGTAGTCCAGGCGAGGCAGGGGGCTATACTTTGTATGGCTCCCGTCGTGTGTCAGAGCACTATTGCTGCGTCACACTGGTGGAGGATCTCCTCTGGACATGCCTGTAGTCCAGGCGAGGCAGGGGGCTATACTTTGTATGGCTCCCGTCGTGTGTCAGAACACTATTGCTGCGTCACACTGGTGGAGGATCGCCTCTGAACATGCCTGTAGTCCAGGCGAGGCAGGGGGCTATACTTTGTATGGCTCCCGTCGTGTGTCAGAACACTATTGCTGCGTCACACTGGTGGAGGATCGCCCTCTGAACATGCCTGTAGTCCAGGCGAGGCAGGGAGCTATACTTTGTATGGCTCCCGTCATGTGTCAGAGCACTATTGCTGCGTCACACTGGTGGAGGATCGCCTCTGAACATGCCTGTAGTCCAGGCGAGGCAGGGAGCTATACTTTGTATGGCTCCCGTCGTGTGTCAGAACACTATTGCTGCGTCACACTGGTGGAGGATCTCCTCTGGACATGCCTGTAGTCCAGGCGAGGCAGGGGGGCTATACTTTGTATGGCTCCCGTCGTGTGTCAGAACACTATTGCTGCGTCACACTGGTGGAGGATCGCCTCTGAACATGCCTGTAGTCCAGGCGAGGCAGGGGGCTATACTTTGTATGGCTCCC
Organism: Anomaloglossus baeobatrachus; assembly: GCF_048569485.1. Taxonomy (NCBI): domain Eukaryota; kingdom Metazoa; phylum Chordata; class Amphibia; order Anura; family Aromobatidae; genus Anomaloglossus; species Anomaloglossus baeobatrachus. The sequence continues at coordinate 3,383,194 of NC_134364.1, read as the reverse complement.
GTCATGTGTCAGAACACTATTGCTTGCGTCACACTGGTGGAGGATCGCCTCTGAACATGCCTGTAGTCCAGGCGAGGCAGGGAGCTATACTTTGTATGGCTCCCGTCATGTGTCAGAGCACTATTGCTGCGTCACACTGGTGGAGGGATCGCCTCTGAACATGCCTGTAGTCCAGGCGAGGCAGGGGGCTATACTTTGTATGGCTCCCGTCATGTGTCAGAGCACTATTGCTGCGTCACACTGGTGGAGGATCTCCTCTGAACATGCCTGTAGTCCAGGCGAGGCAGGGGGCTATACTTTGTATGGCTCCCGTCGTGTGTCAGAACACTATTGCTGCGTCACACTGGTGGAGGATCGCCTCTGAACATGCCTGTAGTCCAGGCGAGGCAGGGAGCTATACTTTGTATGGCTCCCGTCGTGTGTCAGAGCACTATTGCTGCGTCACACTGGTGGAGGATCGCCTCTGAACATGCCTGTAGTCCAGGCGAGGCAGGGAGCTATACTTTGTATGGCTCCCATCATGTGTCAGAGCACTATTGCTGCGTCACACTGGTGGAGGATCGCCTCTGAACATGCCTGTAGTCCAGGCGAGGCAGGGGGCTATACTTTGTATGGCTCCCGTCGTGTGTCAGAGCACTATTGCTGCGTCACACTGGTGGAGGATCGCCTCTGAACATGCCTGTAGTCCAGGCGAGGCAGGGGGCTATACTTTGTATGGCTCCCGTCGTGTGTCAGAGCACTATTGCTGCGTCACACTGGTGGAGGATCTCCTCTGGACATGCCTGTAGTCCAGGCGAGGCAGGGGGCTATACTTTGTATGGCTCCCGTCGTGTGTCAGAACACTATTGCTGCGTCACACTGGGTGGAGGATCGCCTCTGAACATGCCTGTAGTCCAGGCGAGGCAGGGGGCTATACTTTGTATGGCTCCCGTCGTGTGTCAGAACACTATTGCTGCGTCACACTGGTGGAGGATCGCCTCTGAACATGCCTGTAGTCCAGGCGAGGCAGGGGGCTATACTTTGTATGGCTCCCGTCGTGTGTCAGAACACTATTGCTGCGTCACACTGGTGGAGGATCGCCTCTGAACATGCCTGTAGTCCAGGCGAGGCAGGGGGCTATACTTTGTATGGCTCCCGTCGTGTGTCAGAGCACTATTGCTGCGTCACACTGGTGGAGGATCGCCTCTGAACATGCCTGTAGTCCAGGCGAGGCAGGGGGCTATACTTTGTATGGCTCCCGTCATGTGTCAGAGCACTATTGCTGCGTCACACTGGTGGAGGATCTCCTCTGAACATGCCTGTAGTCCAGGCGAGGCAGGGAGCTATACTATGTATGGCTCTCGTCATGTGTCAGAACACTATTGCTGCGTCACACTGGTGGAGGATCGCCTCTGGACATGCCTGTAGTCCAGGCGAGGCAGGGAGCTATACTATGTATGGCTCTCGTCATGTGTCAGAGCACTATTGCTGCGTCACACTGGTGGAGGATCGCCTCTGAACATGCCTGTAGTCCAGGCGAGGCAGGGAGCTATACTTTGTATGGCTCCCGTCATGTGTCAGAGCACTATTGCTGCGTCACACTGGTGGAGGATCGCCTCTGGACATGCCTGTAGTCCAGGCGAGGCAGGGAGCTATACTATGTATGGCTCTCGTCATGTGTCAGAACACTATTGCTGCGTCACACTGGTGGAGGATCGCCTCTGGACATGCCTGTAGTCCAGGCGAGGCAGGGAGCTATACTATGTATGGCTCTCGTCATGTGTTAGAGCACTATTGCTGCGTCACACTGGTGGAGGATCGCCTCTGGACATGCCTGTAGTCCAGGCGAGGCAGGGAGCTATACTATGTATGGCTCCCGTCATGTGTCAGAACACTATTGCTGCGTCACACTGGTGGAGGATCGCCTCTGAACATGCCTGTAGTCCAGGCGAGGCAGGGGGCTATACTTTGTATGGCTCCCGTCGTGTGTCAGAACACTATTGCTGCGTCACACTGGTGGAGGATCGCCTCTGAACATGCCTGTAGTCCAGGCGAGGCAGGGGGCTATACTTTGTATGGCTCCCGTCATGTGTCAGAACACTATTGCTGCGTCACACTGGTGGAGGATCGCCTCTGAACATGCCTGTAGTCCAGGCGAGGCAGGGAGCTATACTTTGTATGGCTCCCGTCATGTGTCAGAGCACTATTGCTGCGTCACACGCGGCAATGTGTTCAGATCGCCTGCTCCTCATCGCCAGGTTTCCCAGCAGTGCTAGGCAACCTCCGAATTCAGGAGATGAGCGGTGGCAGCGGGAAACTGCCCTGTCACACGAGGCGACACACGGGCGATGTCATTGTAACTTGACCATGCCTACTAAGTTGCAGCATCGCCAGTGATACCTCCCTGTCTGACGGGGTCTTTAGTATTGCACAGTTGATAATTGAATCATCTACACTGTGTGTGGCACTCAAGACCTGAAGTTTCCCATCTCTGAATTAAAGTAAGGGCCCTGTCACACATGTCAATGTGGTGGGCAACGTCGCTGATGACCGTGTGACCCCGCCCACCGCATCAACGTCACGGGTGAGATGTCATATGTGACGATCTCACCTGCGACGTCTCCTGCAATGTCGCTGTGTGATGCCATAGCATCACACCAGTGTCTCCAGGAGCTATAGTGCAGCTCCTGAAGTCGCTGGTGTGAAGGTGTCACATGCAGCGATGTCGCTAGATTGCAGTTGCGTGGTTTTCGGTCCGGACCGAAAACTTCGCGACTGCGACCAGCGATAAATTGTGGGGCGATTTTGCCGGGTCACACGTGGCGATGCACTCACAATATCGCCACAGTGACATCGCTGTGGCGATATCGTGAGTCACATTAAGCTGCGGGGAAACCAGGAGAGGTAAGTACAGATTTATTTTTTAATGAGTACACGCTCGCCAGAGGATTATGGGGGAGGAGGGGGGTGCATTATAGTCTATGGCGAGTTGTGAGGCTGCATTATGCTATGTGGAAGGCTGTGAGGCTGCATTATACTATATGGAGGGCTGTGAGGCAGTATTATACTATATGGAGGATAATGGGGGTGCATTATTATAATTGGATGACTATGGGATGCATTATAATATATAAATGACTGAGGGTACATTGTGATACATGGAGGAATATGGGGATGCGTTATAATAATTGGATGACTATTGTGGTGGGAGGAGAACACCATATATACCAGGATAAGGGACATATATACACGGGGCCCATACATATGATCTGACCAACATGTGTGCGCGCGGAGTGTGACAGGTGGGGGAGTGCCCAGGTCTACATTTCACACTGTGGCTCACCAGACTCTAGTTACGCCACTGATAATTAGGAAGCGATACAAAAAAAAGTGTTTTATAGATGCGTGCAGATGTCAGATCTATTTACATCTAAAAATACCAGGATTTGTTAACAGAAATAGAAAAAAAGTCTTAACTGCGAGAATTGTGACACCACAACGCCACAGACACATGCATATAGAGGCTAATGAATATGTTGTATGTAGTCACCAAACTAGTAAAAAAATATCAATTGTGGTCACAAAAAAAAATACACACACACACACACACACACACACACACACACACACACACACACAGACACACACACACACACACACACAGCAGCTTCCACTAAACATTGAAGGAATGGAGACATGGCTTATTATCAATGATTTTCTCTTTTTTAGGTCAGAAAGAAAACCTTACAGGGTTAAATGAACATGTCAGGGGTCATCTGTTCTGTGCACACACTGGACACTAAGTGCTAACTTCTATTAACTCTATACAATGATTGAAGCTGTATACACTTCTTTACATATGTTTGGTCTAAAATGCTATTACCCAACAACTGGTCAGGTCTTTACTGTAGTGGTCCTGAACCCTGACTATAATACCTAGAGAAGATGATCATTGTTATCAGCAAACAAGCTGAGCCCCTCTCCTCCTACACATTACCATATGTGCCAGTCGAGGTCAGAAAACTTAACCCTAGCACATCATTCCCTGGTACTCAATTGTGCCCACTGAACTAAGGAAGAACCACTATGTGTGTATAGCTTTAAGTGTCAGCTCCTGCCCAGAGCTTGTGTTTACTTTACTCTTCTCCTTATCTCCTACTTCCCCCTGAAGCAGAGAGAAAAAAAAAAAAAAGCGGCTCTTTATGGCTCGTTCACTTTGATGATTCGGCTCATATCGTTCACTTCAAAGAGCCGGCTCAAAGAATCGGCTCGTTCGCGAACGACACATCACTAGTAGAGACGGCGGGCGTGACAGGAGGGGCGGAGACAGTGGTTTGGGCGCGTCCTATTGGTTGACGCCGTGCCTCTCTAGGTTTCCTCTTCATCGTTAACCCCTTCCTGCCCGGCTGGCAGCATCGCTGGGTGCGGCAGTGTCTGAAGCTGTATCCACGGAAACCCAACGTGTGTAACCTGGACCTGCACATGCGCGGCGCTGGCGACCTGTGGGACGGAAGCCACGCCCAGCTCCGGTGAGACGCACGCCACAGACGCTCACACCTCATTGGTTGTCCACAAGTCTGACTCCGCCCACTATTGTCTGGCAGGAGGAAATCATCGCAGAGACGCAGCGAGAAGAAGACGCTGCTGGAGAAGCTGCGCTGGGTGACGCTCGGCTACCAGTATGACTGGGACACAAAGGTGAGGGCGGGGCTAAGCATCAGGAGGGCGGGGCTATGCTGGGTGACAGGAGGGCGGGGCTATAGCATCAAAATATATGGCTATGCTGGGTGACAGGAGAGCGGGGCTATACCATCAGAATGTATGGCTATGCTGGGTGACAGGAGAGCGGGGCTATACCATCAGAATGTATGGCTATGCTGGGTGACAGGAGAGCGGGGCTATACCATCAGAATGTATGGCTATGCTGGGTGACAGGAGAGCGGGGCTATAGCATCAGAATATATGGCTATGCTGGGTGACAGGAGAGCGGGGCTATACCATCAGAATGTATGGCTATGCTGGGTGACAGGAGAGCGGGGCTATACCATCAGAATATATGGCTATGCTGGGTGACAGGAGAGCGGGGCTATACCATCAGAATATATGGCTATTCTGGGTGACAGGAGAGCGGGGCTATACCATCAGAATGTATGGCTATGCTGGGTGACAGGAGAGCGGGGCTATAGCATCAGAATGTATGGCTATGCTGGGTGACAGGAGAGCGGGGCTATACCATCAGAATGTATGGCTATGCTGGGTGACAGGAGAGCGGGGCTATACCATCAGAATATATGGCTATGCTGGGTGACAGGAGAGCGGGGCTATACCATCAGAATATATGGCTATTCTGGGTGACAGGAGAGCGGGGCTATAGCATCAGAATATATGGCTATGCTGGGTGACAGGAGAGCGGGGCTATACCATCAGAATGTATGGCTATGCTGGGTGACAGGAGAGCGGGGCTATACCATCAGAATGTATGGCTATGCTGGGTGACAGGAGAGCGGGGCTATACCATCAGAATGTATGGCTATGCTGGGTGACAGGAGAGCGGGGCTATACCATCAGAATGTATGGCTATGCTGGGTGACAAGAGAGCGGGGCTATACCATCAGAATGTATGGCTATGCTGGGTGACAGGAGAGCGGGGCTATACCATCAGAATGTATGGCTATGCTGGGTGACAGGAGAGCAGGGCTATACCATCAGAATATATGGCTATGCTGGGTGACAGGAGAGCGGGGCTATAGCATCAGAATATATGGCTATGCTGGGTGACAGGAGAGCGGGGCTATACCATCAGAATATATGGCTATGCTGGGTGACGCTCGGCTACCAGTATGACTGGGACACAAAGGTGAGGGCGGGGCTAAGCATCAGGAGGGCGGGGCTATGGTGTGACAGAGGGCGGGGCTAAACATCAGAATATATGGCTATGCTGGGTGACAGGAGAGCGGGGCTATACCATCAGAATGTATGGCTATGCTGGGTGACAGGAGAGCGGGGCTATACCATCAGAATATATGGCTATGCTGGGTGACAGGAGAGCGGGGCTATACCATCAGAATGTATGGCTATGCTGGGTGACGCTCGGCTACCAGTATGACTGGGACACAAAGGTGAGGGCGGGGCTAAGCATCAGGAGGGCGGGGCTATGCTGGGTGTCAGGAGGGCGGAGCTATAGCATCAGAATATATGGCTATGCTGGGTGACAGGAGAGCGGGGCTATACCATCAGAATATATGGCTATGCTGGGTGACAGGAGAGCAGGGCTATACCATCAGAATATATGGCTATGCTGGGTGACAGGAGAGCGGGGCTATACCATCAGAATATATGGCTATGCTGGGTGACAGGAGAGCGGGGCTATACCATCAGAATATATGGCTATTCTGGGTGACAGGAGAGCGGGGGCTATACCATCAGAATATATGGCTATGCTGGGTGACAGGAGAGCGGGGCTATACCATCAGAATATATGGCTATTCTGGGTGACAGGAGAGCGGGGCTATACCATCAGAATATATGGCTATGCTGGGTGACAGGAGAGCGGGGGCTATACCATCAGAATATATGGCTATGCTGGGTGACAGGAGAGCGGGGCTATAGCATCAGAATGTAGGTCTATGCTGGGTGACAGGAGAGCGGGGCTATACCATCAGAATATATGGCTATGCTGGGTGACAGGAGAGTGGGGCGATAGCATCAGAATGTATGGCTATGCTGGGTGACAGGAGAGCGGGGCTATACCATCAGAATATATGGCTATGTTGGGTGACAGGAGAGCGGGGCTATACCATCAGAATATATGGCTATGCTGGGTGACAGGAGAGCGGGGCTATACCATCAGAATATATGGCTATGCTGGGTGACAGGAGAGCGGGGCTATAGCATCAGAATGTATGGCTATGCTGGGTGACAGGAGAGCGGGGTTATACCATCAGAATGTATGGCTATGCTGGGTGACAGGAGAGCGGGGCTATAGCATCAGAATGTAGGGCTATGCTGGGTGACAGGAGAGCGGGGCTATACCATCAGAATATATGGCTATGCTGGGTGACAGGAGAGCGGGGGCTATACCATCAGAATATATGGCTATGCTGGGTGACAGGAGAGCGGGGCTATACCATCAGAATATATGGCTATGCTGGGTGACAGGAGAGCGGGGCTATACCATCAGAATATATGGCTATGCTGGGTGACAGGAGAGCGGGGCTATAGCATCAGAATGTAGGTCTATGCTGGGTGACAGGAGAGCGGGGCTATACCATCAGAATATATGGCTATGCTGGGTGACAGGAGAGCGGGGCTATAGCATCAGAATGTATGGCTATGCTGGGTGACAGGAGAGCGGGGCTATACCGTCAGAATATATGGCTATGCTGGGTGACAGTAGAGCGGGGCTATACCATCAGAATGTATGGCTATGCTGGGTGACAGGAGAGCGGGGCTATACCATCAAAATGTATGGCTATGCTGGGTGACAGGAGAGCGGGGCTATAGCATCAGAATATATGGCTATGCTGGGTGACAGGAGAGCGGGGCTATACCATCAGAATGTAGGTCTATGCTGGGTGACAGGAGAGCGGGGCTATACCATCAGAATGTAGGTCTATGCTGGGTGACAGGAGAGCGGGGCTATAGCATCAGAATGTAGGTCTATGCTGGGTGACAGGAGAGCGGGGCTATAGCATCAGAATGTATGGCTATGCTGGGTGACAGGAGAGCGGGGCTATACCATCAGAATATATGGCTATGCTGGGTGACAGGAGAGCGGGGCTATAGCATCAGAATGTATGGCTATGCTGGGTGACAGGAGAGCGGGGCTATACCATCAGAATATATGGCTATGCTGGGTGACAGGAGAGCGGGGCTATACCATCAGAATATATGGCTATGCTGGGTGACAGGAGAGCGGGGCTATACCATCAGAATGTTGGTCTATGCTGGGTGACAGGAGAGCGGGGCTATACCATTAGAATGTATGGCTATGCTGGGTGACAGGAGAGCGGGGCTATACCATCAGAATATATGGCTATGCTGGGTGACAGGAGAGCGGGGCTATAGCATCAGAATATATGGCTATGCTGGGTGACAGGAGAGCGGGGCTATACCATCAGAATGTAGGGCTATGCTGGCTGACAGGAGAGTGGGGCTATACCATCAGAATGTATGGCTATGCTGGGTGACAGGAGAGCGGGGCTATACCATCAGAATGTATGGCTATGCTGGGTGACAGGAGAGCGGGGCTATACCATCAGAATATATGGCTATGCTGGGTGACAGGAGAGCGGGGCTATACCATCAGAATATATGGCTATGCTGGGTGACAGGAGAGCGGGGCTATAGCATCAGAATATATGGCTATGCTGGGTGACAGGAGAGCGGGGCTATAGCATCAGAATATATGGCTATGCTGGGTGACAGGAGAGCGGGGCTATAGCATCATAATGTTGGTCTATGCTGGGTGACAGGAGAGCGGGGCTATAGCATCAGAATGTAGGGCTATGCTGGGTGACAGGAGAGCGGGGCTATACCATCAGAATATATGGCTATGCTGGGTGACAGGAGAGCGGGGCTATACCATCAGAATATATGGCTATGCTGGGTGACAGGAGAGCGGGGCTATACCATCAGAATATATGGCTATGCTGGGTGACAGGAGAGCGGGGCTATAGCATCAGAATGTAGGTCTATGCTGGGTGACAGGAGAGCGGGGCTATACCATCAAAATATATGGCTGTGCTGGGTGACAGGAGAGCGGGGCTATACCATCAGAATATATGGCTATGCTGGGTGACAGGAGAGCGGGGCTATAGCATCAGAATATATGGCTATGCTGGGTGACAGGAGAGCGGGGCTATAGCATCAGAATGTATGGCTATGCTGGGTGACAGGAGAGCGGGGCTATACCATCAGAATATATGGCTATGCTGGGTGACAGGAGAGCGGGGCTATAGCATCAGAATGTATGGCTATGCTGGGTGACAGGAGAGCGGGGCTATACCATCAGAATATATGGCTATGCTGGGTGACAGTAGAGCGGGGCTATACCATCAGAATGTATGGCTATGCTGGGTGACAGGAGAGCGGGGCTATACCATCAGAATGTATGGCTATGCTGGGTGACAGGAGAGCGGGGCTATAGCATCAGAATATATGGCTATGCTGGGTGACAGGAGAGCGGGGCTATACCATCAGAATGTAGGTCTATGCTGGGTGACAGGAGAGCGGGGCTATACCATCAGAATGTATGGCTATGCTGGGTGACAGGAGAGCGGGGCTATACCATCAGAATATATGGCTATGCTGGGTGACAGGAGAGCGGGCTATAGCATCAGAATGTATGGCTATGCTGGGTGACAGGAGAGCGGGGCTATACCATCAGAATATATGGCTATGCTGGGTGACAGGAGAGCGGGGCTATACCATCAGAATATATGGCTATGCTGGGTGACAGGAGAGCGGGGCTATACCATCAGAATGTTGGTCTATGCTGGGTGACAGGAGAGCGGGGCTATACCATCAGAATGTATGGCTATGCTGGGTGACAGGAGAGCGGGGCTATAGCATCAGAATGTATGGCTATGCTGGGTGACAGGAGAGCGGGGCTATACCATCAGAATATATGGCTATGCTGGGTGACAGGAGAGCGGGGCTATACCATCAGAATATATGGCTATGCTGAGTGACAGGAGAGCGGGGCTATAGCATCAGAATGTATGGCTATGCTGGGTGACAGGAGAGCGGGGCTATAGCATCAGAATGTATGGCTATGCTGGGTGACAGGGGAGCGGGGCTATACCATCAGAATATATGGCTATGCTGGGTGACAGGAGAGCGGGGCTATAGCATCAGAATGTTGGTCTATGCTGGGTGACAGGAGAGCGGGGCTATAGCATCAGAATATATGGCTATGCTGGGTGACAGGAGAGCGGGGCTATAGCATCAGAATGTTGGTCTATGCTGGGTGACAGGAGAGCGGGGCTATAGCATCAGAATGTAGGGCTATGCTGGGTGACAGGAGAGCGGGGCTATACCATCAGAATATGTGGCTATGCTGGGTGACAGGAGAGCAGGGCTATAGCATCAGAATGTAGGGCTATGCTGGGTGACAGGAGAGCGGGGCTATACCATCAGAATATATGGCTATTCTGGGTGACAGGAGAGCGGGGCTATACCATCAGAATATATGGCTATGCTGGGTGACAGGAGAGCGGGGCTATAGCATCAGAATGTAGGGCTATGCTGGGTGACAGGAGAGCGGGGCTATACCATCAGAATATATGGCTATGCTGGGTGACAGGAGAGCAGGGCTATACCATCAGAATATATGGCTATGCTGGGTGACAGGAGAGCGGGGCTATACCATCAGAATATATGGCTATGCTGGGTGACAGGAGAGCGGGGCTATACCATCAGAATATATGGCTATTCTGGGTGACAGGAGAGCGGGGCTATACCATCAGAATATATGGCTATGCTGGGTGACAGGAGAGCGGGGCTATACCATCAGAATATATGGCTATGCTGGGTGACAGGAGAGCGGGGCTATACCATCAGAATATATGGCTATGCTGGGTGACAGGAGAGCGGGGCTATACCATCAGAATATATGGCTATTTTGGGTGACAGGAGAGCGGGGCTATACCATCAGAATATATGGCTATGCTGGGTGACAGGAGAGCGGGGCTATACCCTCAGAATATATGGCTATGCTGGGTGACAGGAGAGCGGGGCTATAGCATCAGAATGTAGGTCTATGCTGGGTGACAGGAGAGCGGGGCTATAGCATCAGAATGTATGGCTATGCTGGGTGACAGGAGAGCGGGGTTATACCATCAGAATGTATGGCTATGCTGGGTGACAGGAGAGCGGGGCTATAGCATCAGAATGTAGGGCTATGCTGGGTGACAGGAGAGCGGGGCTATACCATCAGAATATATGGCTATGCTGGGTGACAGGAGAGCGGGGCTATACCATCAGAATATATGGCTATGCTGGGTGACAGGAGAGCGGGGCTATACCATCAGAATGTATGGCTATGCTGGGTGACAGGAGAGCGGGGCTATACCATCAGAATATATGGCTATGCTGGGTGACAGGAGAGCGGGGCTATAGCATCAGAATGTAGGTCTATGCTGGGTGACAGGAGAGCGGGGCTATACCATCAGAATATATGGCTATGCTGGGTGACAGGAGAGCGGGGCTATAGCATCAGAATGTATGGCTATGCTGGGTGACAGGAGAGCGGGGCTATACCATCAGAATATATGGCTATGCTGGGTGACAGTAGAGCGGGGCTATACCATCAGAATGTGTGGCTATGCTGGGTGACAGGAGAGCGGGGCTATACCATCAAAATGTATGGCTATGCTGGGTGACAGGAGAGCGGGGCTATAGCATCAGAATATATGGCTATGCTGGGTGACAGGAGAGCGGGGCTATACCATCAGAATGTAGGTCTATGCTGGGTGACAGGAGAGCGGGGCTATACCATCAGAATATAGGTCTATGCTGGGTGACAGGAGAGCGGGGCTATAGCATCAGAATGTATGGCTATGCTGGGTGACAGGAGAGCGGGGCTATACCATCAGAATATATGGCTATGCTGGGTGACAGGAGAGCGGGGCTATAGCATCAGAATGTATGGCTATGCTGGGTGACAGGAGAGCGGGGCTATACCATCAGAATATATGGCTATGCTGGGTGACAGGAGAGCGGGGCTATACCATCAGAATATATGGCTATGCTGGGTGACAGGAGAGCGGGGCTATACCATCAGAATATATGGCTATGCTGGGTGACAGGAGAGCGGGGCTATACCATCAGAATATATGGCTATGCTGGGTGACAGGAGAGCGGGGCTATACCATCAGAAGGTAGGTCTATGCTGGGGGACAGGAGAGCGGGGCTATACCATCAGAATATATGGCTATGCTGGGTGACAGGAGAGCGGGGCTATACCATCAGAATGTAGGGCTATGCTGGGTGATAGGAGAGCGGGACTATACCATCAGAATGTAGGGCTATGCTGGCTGACATTGGAGGGCGGGGCTATAGCATCAGAATGTATGGCTATGCTGGGTACAAGAGGTCGGGACTATACCATCAGAATGTAGGGCTATGCTGGGTACAGGAGGTTGGGGCTATACCATCAGAATGTAGGGCTATGCTGGGTGACAGAGAAGGGCGAGGGCGGGGCTATACCATCAGAATGTATGGCTATGCCGGGGCAGAGGAGAAGGGCGGGGCTATGTTGGGGCAGAGGAGGAGTGCGGGACTATGTTGGGGCAGAGGAGAAGGGTGGGGCTATGTTGGGGCAGAGGATGAGGGCGGGGCTATGTTGGGGCAGAGGAGAAGGGCGGGGCTATGTTGGGGCAGAGGATGAGGGCGGGGCTATGTTGGAGCAGAGGAGAAGGGCGGGGCTATGTTGGGGCAGAGAAGGGTGGGGCTATGTTGGGGCAGAGGAGGAGGGTGGGGCTATGTTGGGGCAGAGGAGGAGGGCGGGGCTATGTTGGGGCAGAGGAGGAGGACTGGGTTATACCTGAGCAGAGGAGGGCGGGGCTCTGTTGGGGCAGAGGAGGAGGGCGGGGCTCTGTTGGGGCAGAGGAGGAGGGCGGGGCTATGCCGGGGCAGAGGAGGAGGGCGGGGCTATGCCGGGGCAGAGGAGGAGGGCGGGGCTATGCCGGGGCAGAGGAGGAGGGCGGGGCTATGCCGGGGCAGAGGAGGAGGGCGGGGCTATGCCGGGGCAGAGGAGGAGGGCGGGGCTATGCCGGGGCAGAGGAGGAGGGCGGGGCTATACCATCAGAATGTATGGCTATGCTGGGTGACAGGAGAGCGGGGCTATACCATCAGAATATATGGCTATGCTGGGTGACAGGAGAGCGGGGCTATAGCATCAGAATGTATGGCTATGCTGGGTGACAGGAGAGCGGGGCTATACCATCAGAATATATGGCTATGCTGGGTGACAGGAGAGCGGGGCTATACCATCAGAATATATGGCTATGCTGGGTGACAGGAGAGCGGGGCTATACCATCAGAATGTTGGTCTATGCTGGGTGACAGGAGAGCGGGGCTATACCATCAGAATGTATGGCTATGCTGGGTGACAGGAGAGCGGGGCTATACCATCAGAATGTATGGCTATGCTGGGTGACAGGAGAGCGGGGCTATACCATCAGAATATATGGCTATGCTGGGTGACAGGAGAGCGGGGCTATACCATCAGAATATATGGCTATGCTGGGTGACAGGAGAGCGGGGCTATACCATCAGAATATATGGCTATGCTGGGTGACAGGAGAGCGGGGCTATACCATCAGAAGGTAGGTCTATGCTGGGGGACAGGAGAGCGGGGCTATACCATCAGAATATATGGCTATGCTGGGTGACAGGAGAGCGGGGCTATACCATCAGAATGTAGGGCTATGCTGGGTGATAGGAGAGCGGGACTATACCATCAGAATGTAGGGCTATGCTGGCTGACATTGGAGGGCGGGGCTATAGCATCAGAATGTATGGCTATGCTGGGTACAAGAGGTCGGGACTATACCATCAGAATGTAGGGCTATGCTGGGTACAGGAGGTTGGGGCTATACCATCAGAATGTAGGGCTATGCTGGGTGACAGAGAAGGGCGAGGGCGGGGCTATACCATCAGAATGTATGGCTATGCCGGGGCAGAGGAGAAGGGCGGGGCTATGTTGGGGCAGAGGAGGAGGGCGGGACTATGTTGGGGCAGAGGAGAAGGGTGGGGCTATGTTGGGGCAGAGGATGAGGGCGGGGCTATGTTGGGGCAGAGGAGAAGGGCGGGGCTATGTTGGGGCAGAGGATGAGGGCGGGGCTATGTTGGAGCAGAGGAGAAGGGCGGGGCTATGTTGGGGCAGAGAAGGGTGGGGCTATGTTGGGGCAGAGGAGGAGGGTGGGGCTATGTTGGGGCAGAGGAGGAGGGCGGGGCTATGTTGGGGCAGAGGAGGAGGACTGGGTTATACCTGAGCAGAGGAGGGCGGGGCTCTGTTGGGGCAGAGGAGGAGGGCGGGGCTCTGTTGGGGCAGAGGAGGAGGGCGGGGCTATGCCGGGGCAGAGGAGGAGGGCGGGGCTATGCCGGGGCAGAGGAGGAGGGCGGGGCTATGCCGGGGCAGAGGAGGAGGGCGGGGCTATGCCGGGGCAGAGGAGGAGGGCGGGGCTATGCCGGGGCAGAGGAGGAGGGCGGGGCTATGCCGGGGCAGAGGAGGAGGGCGGGGCTATGCCGGGGCAGAGGAGGAGGGCGGGGCTATGCCGGGGCAGAGGAGGAGGGCGGGGCTATACCATCAGAATGTATGGCTATGCTGGGTGACAGGAGAGCGGGGCTATACCATCAGAATATATGGCTATGCTGGGTGACAGGAGAGCGGGGCTATAGCATCAGAATGTATGGCTATGCTGGGTGACAGGAGAGCGGGGCTATACCATCAGAATATATGGCTATGCTGGGTGACAGGAGAGCGGGGCTATACCATCAGAATATATGGCTATGCTGGGTGACAGGAGAGCGGGGCTATACCATCAGAATGTTGGTCTATGCTGGGTGACAGGAGAGCGGGGCTATACCATCAGAATGTATGGCTATGCTGGGTGACAGGAGAGCGGGGCTATAGCATCAGAATGTATGGCTATGCTGGGTGACAGGAGAGCGGGGCTATACCATCAGAATATATGGCTATGCTGGGTGACAGGAGAGCGGGGCTATACCATCAGAATATATGGCTATGCTGGGTGACAGGAGAGCGGGGCTATACCATCAGAATATATGGCTATGCTGGGTGACAGGAGAGCGGGGCTATACCATCAGAAGGTAGGTCTATGCTGGGGGACAGGAGAGCGGGGCTATACCATCAGAATATATGGCTATGCTGGGTGACAGGAGAGCGGGGCTATACCATCAGAATGTAGGGCTATGCTGGGTGATAGGAGAGCGGGACTATACCATCAGAATGTAGGGCTATGCTGGCTGACATTGGAGGGCGGGGCTATAGCATCAGAATGTATGGCTATGCTGGGTACAAGAGGTCGGGACTATACCATCAGAATGTAGGGCTATGCTGGGTACAGGAGGTTGGGGCTATACCATCAGAATGTAGGGCTATGCTGGGTGACAGAGAAGGGCGAGGGCGGGGCTATACCATCAGAATGTATGGCTATGCCGGGGCAGAGGAGAAGGGCGGGGCTATGTTGGGGCAGAGGAGGAGGGCGGGACTATGTTGGGGCAGAGGAGAAGGGTGGGGCTATGTTGGGGCAGAGGATGAGGGCGGGGCTATGTTGGGGCAGAGGAGAAGGGCGGGGCTATGTTGGGGCAGAGGATGAGGGCGGGGCTATGTTGGAGCAGAGGAGAAGGGCGGGGCTGTGTTGGGGCAGAGAAGGGTGGGGCTATGTTGGGGCAGAGGAGGAGGGTGGGGCTATGTTGGGGCAGAGGAGGAGGGCGGGGCTATGTTGGGGCAGAGGAGGAGGACTGGGTTATACCTGAGCAGAGGAGGGCGGGGCTCTGTTGGGGCAGAGGAGGAGGGCGGGGCTCTGTTGGGGCAGAGGAGGAGGGCGGGGCTAAGCCGGGGCAGAGGAGGAGGGCGGGGCTATGCCGGGGCAGAGGAGGAGGGCGGGGCTATGCCGGGGCAGAGGAGGAGGGCGGGGCTATGCCGGGGCAGAGGAGGAGGGCGGGGCTATGCCGGGGCAGAGGAGGAGGGCGGGGCTATGCCGGGGCAGAGGAGGAGGGCGGGGCTATACCATCAGAATGTATGGCTATGCTGGGTGACAGGAGAGCGGGGCTATACCATCAGAATATATGGCTATGCTGGGTGACAGGAGAGCGGGGCTATAGCATCAGAATGTATGGCTATGCTGGGTGACAGGAGAGCGGGGCTATACCATCAGAATATATGGCTATGCTGGGTGACAGGAGAGCGGGGCTATACCATCAGAATATATGGCTATGCTGGGTGACAGGAGAGCGGGGCTATACCATCAGAATGTTGGTCTATGCTGGGTGACAGGAGAGCGGGGCTATACCATCAGAATGTATGGCTATGCTGGGTGACAGGAGAGCGGGGCTATACCATCAGAATGTATGGCTATGCTGGGTGACAGGAGAGCGGGGCTATACCATCAGAATATATGGCTATGCTGGGTGACAGGAGAGCGGGGCTATACCATCAGAATATATGGCTATGCTGGGTGACAGGAGAGCGGGGCTATACCATCAGAATATATGGCTATGCTGGGTGACAGGAGAGCGGGGCTATACCATCAGAAGGTAGGTCTATGCTGGGGGACAGGAGAGCGGGGCTATACCATCAGAATATATGGCTATGCTGGGTGACAGGAGAGCGGGGCTATACCATCAGAATGTAGGGCTATGCTGGGTGATAGGAGAGCGGGACTATACCATCAGAATGTAGGGCTATGCTGGCTGACATTGGAGGGCGGGGCTATAGCATCAGAATATATGGCTATGCTGGGTACAAGAGGTCGGGACTATACCATCAGAATGTAGGGCTATGCTGGGTACAGGAGGTTGGGGCTATACCATCAGAATGTAGGGCTATGCTGGGTGACAGAGAAGGGCGAGGGCGGGGCTATACCATCAGAATGTATGGCTATGCCGGGGCAGAGGAGAAGGGCGGGGCTATGTTGGGGCAGAGGAGGAGGGCGGGACTATGTTGGGGCAGAGGAGAAGGGTGGGGCTATGTTGGGGCAGAGGATGAGGGCGGGGCTATGTTGGGGCAGAGGAGAAGGGCGGGGCTATGTTGGGGCAGAGGATGAGGGCGGGGCTATGTTGGAGCAGAGGAGAAGGGCGGGGCTATGTTGGGGCAGAGAAGGGTGGGGCTATGTTGGGGCAGAGGAGGAGGGCGGGGCTATGTTGGGGCAGAGGAGGAGGGCGGGGCTATGTTGGGGCAGAGGAGGAGGACTGGGTTATACCTGAGCAGAGGAGGGCGGGGCTCTGTTGGGGCAGAGGAGGAGGGCGGGGCTCTGTTGGGGCAGAGGAGGAGGGCGGGGCTCTGTTGGGGCAGAGGAGGAGGGCGGGGCTATGCCGGGGCAGAGGAGGAGGGCGGGGCTATGCCGGGGCAGAGGAGGAGGGCGGGGCTATGCCGGGGCAGAGGAGGAGGGCGGGGCTATGCCGGGGCAGAGGAGGAGGGCGGGGCTATGCCGGGGCAGAGGAGGAGGGCGGGGCTATGCCGGGGCAGAGGAGGAGGGCGGGGCAATGCCGGGGCAGAGGAGGAGGGCGGGGCTATGCCGGGGCAGAGGAGGAGGGCGGGGCTATGCCGGGGCAGAGGAGGAGGGCGGGGCTATGCCGGGGCAGAGGAGGAGGGCGGGGCTATGCCGGGGCAGAGGAGGAGGCCGGGGCTATGCCGGGGCAGAGGAGGAGGGCGGGGCTATGCCGGGGCAGAGGAGGAGGGCGGGGCTATGCCGGGGCAGAGGAGGAGGGCGGGGCTATGCCGGGGCAGAGGAGGAGGGCGGATCCTTTTCTTTGCTCCTCGGGGGCGGTGCTGTGGACCTGGCTTCTCATTGCTTCCTTCTTCCCTGTAGAAATACTACAAGGAGCAGCGGAGCGCGTTCCCCGTGGATTTGGCGGAGCTGTCGCGCTGCGTGTCACTTGCCTGCGGTTTCCCAAACTTCAAGGCTGAGGCCGGGATCCTGAACTACTACCACATGGACTCGTCCCTGGGCATCCACGTGGATGAGTCGGAGCTGGACCACACAAGCCCCCTCCTGTCCTTCAGGTGCGTCCTCGGGGTCCCCCCCTCCCCCGCACTCTGTGCAGCACAGAGAATCCACCCTGCTGGGATACGGAAACCATCAGCAAGGTGGAGCCGAGTCGGGTTCTGTCTGACCTTAGAGTGGGTGGGCCAGATCTGCCAGAGAGGGGTCCGGCTCCCCTCCCCCGTCTGTGCCTGTCAGTGCTGCCCTCGTGGCCGGGGTATGGACAGGCAGCACTGGCCAGTCTCTGCCCCTCCCACACTGAGGGTCTTGCTGACGGCCCCCCATCTCTCCTCTTACTGATTATGCGGTGTGTCCTGTGTATGATACGTATAATGAGGTGGTGGCAATGTGGCTGCTGGCCACTAGGTGGAGCCGCCGTGTCCGGAGCGGAGGCCGCCGTGTCTGGAGCGGAGGCTCAGCGGCACATGATGAGGCTCTGGCCTCGCACCGCGTGGTCCTTTTCCGTGATTTCTCTTCTTCTGTCGTTGCAGCTTCGGACAGTCCAGTATATTCTTACTGGGGGGTCTCAGCAGGGACGCGGCCCCCACCCCCATGATGATGCACAGTGGGGACATCATGGTCATGTCTGGTGCCAGCCGCCTGCTGTACCATGCGGTGCCACGGATCCTGCGCCACCCAGGAGGGGGTGTGCTGCCCCCCTGCCTGTCTGTGCCCCCATCCACTGAGGACACCAGCCCCCTGATGGAGCCGTGCTCGCCCCCGGACTGGGAGGTCTGTGAGGCCTACCTGCGGAGCTCGCGCATCAATGTGACCGTGCGACGGGTCCTGGAGGAGGGCGGCAACTTCCCGGAGGAGGGCGACAGGGCGGCCAAAGAGGGGACCCCCGGAGATGCCTACCACACAGAGGACCCCGAGATGGAGGAGCGAGGGGGCCCGAAACGCATCAGACCCGGACAGGACTAATGGGGGGAGGGGAGATCGTACCAATAAATATTTATATTTTATTATAAACACCGGCCTCATCTGCCTCTCCTGCCCCCGCCAGCCTCTCCTGCCCCCGCCAGCCTCTCCTGCCCCCGCCAGCCTCTCCTGCCCCCGCCAGCCTCTCCCGCCCCCGCCAGCCTCTCCCGCCCTCGCCAGCCTCTCCTGCACCCGCCAGCCTCTCCTGCCCTCGCCAGCCTCTCCTGCCCCCGCCAGCCTCTCCTGCCCCCGCCAGCCTCTCCTGCCCCCGCCAGCCTCTCCTGCCCCCGCCAGCCTCTCCCGCCCCCGCCAGCCTCTCCCGCCCTCGCCAGCCTCTCCCGCCCTCGCCAGCCTCTCCCGCCCTCGCCAGCCTCATCTGCCTCCACTAACCTCTCCCGCACCCACCAGCCTCATCTGCCTCCACTGGCCTCTCCCGCACCCACCAGTGTCATCTGCCTTCACTGGCCTCTCCCGCCCTCGCCAGCCTCTCCCGCCCCCGCTAGCCTCTCTCGCCCCCGCCAGCCTCTCTCGCCCCCGCCAGCCTCTCCCGCCCCCGCCAGCCTCTCCCGCCCCCGCCAGCCTCATCTGCCCCCGCCAGCCTCTCCTGCCCCCGCCAGCCTCTCCTGCCCCCGCCAGCCTCTCCCGCCCCCGCCAGCCTCTCCTGCCCCCGCCAGCCTCAATCCCGCCCCCGCCAGCCTCCCCCGCCCTCGCCAGCCTCCCCCGCCCCCGCCAGCCGCCCCCGCCAGCCTCTCCCGCCCCCGCCAGCTTCATCTGCCCCCGCTAGCCTCTCCTGCCCCCGCCAGCCTCATCTGCCCTCGCCAGCCTCTCCTGCCCCCGCCAGCCTCTCCCGCCCCCGCCAGCCTCTCCCGCCCTCGCCAGCCTCATCTGCCCCTGCCAGCCTCATCTGCCTCCACTGGCCTCTCCGGCACCCACCAGCCTCATCTGCCTCCACTGGCCTCTCCCGCACCCACCAGCGTCATCTGCCTTCACTGGCCTCTCCCGCCCTCGCCAGCCTCTCCCGCACCCACCAGCCTCTCCCGCCCTCGCCAGCCTCTCCCGCACCCACCAGCCTCTCCCGCCCTTGCCAGACTCTCCCGCACCCACCAGTCTCATCTGCCTCTCCTGCCCTCGCCAGCCTCTCCCGCACCCACCAGCCTTTCCTGCCCTCGCCAGCCTCATCTGCCCCCGCCAGCCTCATCTGCCCCCGCCAGCCTCATCTGCCCCCGCCAGCCTCATCTGCCCCCGCCAGCCTCTCCGGCCCTCGCCAGCCTCATCTGCCCCTGCCAGCCTCATCTGCCCCTGCCAGCCTCTCCTACCCCCGCCAGCCTCATCTGCCTCCACTGGCCTCTCCTGCACCCACCAGCCTCACCTGCCTCCACTGGCCTCTCCCGCACCCACCAGCCTCATCTGCCTCTCCTGCCCTCGCTGGCCTCTCGCGCACCCACTAGCCTCATCTGCCTCCACTGGCCTCTCCCGCACCCACCAGCCTGATCTGCCTTCACTGAACTCTCCCGCACCTACCAGCCTCATCTGCCTCTCCTGCCCTTGCTGGCCTCTCCCGCACCCACTAGCCTCATCTGCCTCCATTGGCCTCTCCCGCACCCGCCAGCCTCATCTGCCTCCACTGGCCTCTCCAGCACCCACCAGCCTCATCTGCCTCCACTGGCCTCTCCCGCACCCACCAGCCTAATCTGCCTCCACTGGCCTCTCCTGCACCCACCAACCTCATCTGCCTCTCCTGCCCTCGCCGGCCTTTCCCATACCCACCAGCCTCACTTGTCTCCATCAGCCTCTGGCATCTCCTGCACCCACCAGCCTCATCTGCTTCTCCTGTCCCCGCTAGCATCACCTGCCTTTCCTGCCCTCTGGCTTCTCCTGCCCTTACCAGCCTTTACTGCCCCTGCCAGCCTCGCTTACCTCTCCTGCTGGCCTCTCCTGACCCCACCTGCTTCCAATGCTTCTGCTGGCCTCTCCTACCTCAGCCAACCTCTCCTGTTCCCACCAGCCTCTGGCCTCACCTGACAACTTGTGGGGTGAAGGATCGTGTCACAGGAGTGTGAGGGTAACTGGAGCAGGGACCCCTAGGCTGGCCCTCAGACTAGAGACCCTGCGCTGTCCGTCATCCCAGCGGTACGCTTAGTGGTAGCCAGGCCTGAACCGCCAGCGTAACCTTAACTGCTGTCCAAACTCTGCTGTAACACCCCGTCTTCCCCACCCCAGGAGAGGGCCGGGATTGCAGCAGCAAACCCCACAAATATCACAGACAAGGGAAAAAACTCCTACACAGAGCGCTCAGTGACGGAGAGACAACACATGGCCCGGAAGGAATAAACACGGAGGAAATAAACTATCAACAGGGATATTCCCACACCGCACAGCAACACCCCACAGGTGACCAGGAACTGGACCACCACGAAAGGACCGGTATCGCAGAAGCAGCGCTGAGCTATGTTCAGCGACGAGAAACCGAATCCAGCATCTTATTAAGAATGAAGGCGGCTGCGAATGGTCATTAGCAGCCCGAGTGCCTAACAGCAGTTCACAAGCCAGCAGGGATTAACCCCTGCTGGGCTGGAGAGCAGTGAACCTAAAACAGCCAACACCCAACTCAGGCTAAGAGAGATCAGGCTGCTTGTCACACTCTGCGGTGTGAACACAGTGCCGCCGCCATGACACCCAGCGAGTGCAAAGCAGAACACTGCATGACAGTACCTCTCCTACTACGAGGGGCCTCTGAACCCCCAGGGACCACTGAGCCCGGCTTTTCAGGATGGTGTCAATGAAATGCCCTGACCAGACGCTCTGCATGAATATCTGATGCTGGCACCAAAGTCCTCTCCTCCGGACCATAACCCTGCCCGTGCACCACATATTGCAGAGAACGACGAACCAACTCCAAGGAACCATCTACCAAAAACACAGGTGGAGGAGCGGGAAGAGAGGTTCCCAAACCCACAAATCTTTTTAAAATAGATTTGTGGAGCACATTATGGATTTTGTACACTGCAGGTAATGCCATCCGGAAGGCAGAAATCTGGAATGGACCGATGACACCTGCCCCCAACTTGAGATGGGAACTTAAGCTTGATGTTTTTGTGGATAGCCACAGCCAATCACCCACATACAGGTCCGGACCAGGCACACGTCCAGTAGCCACGCTCTGATATTTCGTCCACATTCTCCATGCAGATGACAATACAAACCCTACCTGCTCCTCTTCAGGAACCCCAAGAGAGTGACCCTTCCGCAACATACAACATTGAGGCTGTGGACCATAGATACAGAACCAAGGAGACCCCAGAGGATTCATGACGGTGGTTAATAGCAAACTCTGCCAGAGGAAGGAATGAGGACCACTCCTGATTGTCAGACACAAAACTCTGCTCTGACCATTAGACTGTGGGTGAAAAGCAGACGAGGGGGACAATGTGATCCCCAGGTCAGAGCAGAATGCTCTCCAAAACGTAGTGCTGAATTGGGTGACTATCAGAGACAATGTCAGACGGGACCCCATGGAGTCTGACCGCTTCACGTATGAAAACTTGGGCTAACGTTTTGTCATTCAGCAGAGATTGTAAAACAACAACGTGGGTCATTTCAGAGAATCTGTCAATCACCACTAAAATCACGGTATTACCAGCAGAGGAGAGCAGGTCCGTAATGAAATCAATGGAGATATCCGTCCATGGGTTGCCAGGAACACTCAACAGTAGCAAACACCCAGACTGATGGGAGGGCGATGGTACAAGCAGACATGTAGCAGGCCACAACCCTATGGATCTTGACCACCACAAAGAGCACAATAGAAGGTCCAGAGTGCCCTTCACCATTGGGTGACCAGCTAGAACCAAATCTGGATGCTCCCCCAAAACCTTAAGGCAAAGGCTCAGGGGAACAAATGACTTGTTTGCTGGAATACCCGATGGTACCTCATCCTGGGCCTCAGCAATCTCAGCCTCTACCTCAGTAGTGAGAGCTGACACAACCACACCTTTCCATAGGATGGCCAATGGTTCCTCCTGAGGTTCTCCCCCTGGAAAACTCCAGGACAATGCATCCGCCTTGGTGTTCTTACACGAAAAAGTAAGAAACCTATTGAAAAACAAAGACTACCAAGCTTGTATCGGAGAAAGGCGCTTGACCATCTTGAGATATAAGAGATTTTTATGGCCCGTGATAACAGTAAGCGGGTGGACGGCTCCTCCAGGAAGTGGCGTCATTCCTCAAATGACAATTTGATGGTGGGTAATTCCCTACTAACTACAGTGTCAGCCAAAAGTATTGACACCCCTGCAATTCTGTCAGAGAATACTCAGTTTCTTCCTGAAAATGATTGCAATCACAAATTCTTTGGTATTATTATCTTCATTTGTCTTCAATGAAAAAAAAAATAAAAAATTTGTCATAAAGCCAAATTGGATATAATTCCACACCAAACATAAAAAAGGGGGGACAAAAGTATTGGCGCTGTGTGAATAATCCTGTGCTGCTTCTGTAATTTGTGTAGTAACAGCGCCTGTAACTTACCTGTGGCACCTAACAGGTGCTGGCAATAATAAATCACACTTGCAGCAGGTGACATGGAGTAAAGTTGCCTCAGCCTCTGTCCTGTGCCTTGTGTGCACCACATTGAGCATGGAGAAAACAAAGAAGACCAAAGAACTGCCTGAGGACGTGAGAATCCAAATTGTGAGGAAGCATGAGCAATCTCAAGGCTACAAGTCCATCTCCAAAGACCTGAAAGTTTCTGTGTCTACGGTGCGCAGTGTCATCAAGAAGTGTAAAGCCCATGGCACTGCGGTAACCTCCCTAGAGGTGGAGGGAAAAGAAAAACTGACGAGAGATTTCAACGCAAGATTGTGCGGATGGTGGATAAAGAACCTCGACCAACATCCAAACAAGTTCAAGCTGCCCTGCAGTCCGAGGGTACAACAGTGTCAACCCGTACTATCCGTCAGCGTGTGAATGAAATAGGACTGTATGGTAGGATACCCAGGAAGACCCCACTTCTTACCCCGAGACATAAAAAAGCCAGGCTGGAGTTTGCCAAAACTTACCTGAGAAAGCCTAAAACGTTTTGGAAGAATGTTCTCTGGTCAGATGAGACAAAAGTAGAGCTTCTTGGGAAAAGCCCTCAACATAGAGTTTACAGGAAAAAAAAAGAGGCATTCAAAGAAAAGAACACGGTCCCTACAGTCAAACATGGCGGAGGTTCCCTGATGTTTTGGGGTTGCTTTGCTGCCTCTGGCACTGGACTGCTTGACTGTGTGCATGGCATTATGAAGTCTGAAGACTACCAACAAATTTTGCAGCATAATGTAGGGCCAGTGTGAGAAAGCTGGGTCTCCCTCAGAGGTCATGGGTCTTCCAGCAGGACAATGACCCAAAACACACTTCAAAAAGCACTAGAAAAGGGTTTGACAGAAGGCACTGGAGACTACTAAAGTGGCCAGCAATGAGTCCAGACCTGAATCCCATAGAAGACCTGTGGAGAGATCTCAAAATGGCAGTTGGGAGAAGGCCCCCTTCAAATCTCAGGGACCTGGAGCAGTTTGCCAAAGAAGAATGGTCTAAAATTCCTGCAGAGCATTGTAAGAAGCTCATTGATGGTCACCGGAAGCGATGGTGCGCAGTTATTTTGGCTAAAGGTTGTGCAACCAAGTATTAGGTGGACTTTACACGCTGCGACATCGCTAGCATCGGCTAGCGATGTCGCGTGCGATACCACCCGCCCCCGTCGGTGGCACAGTATGTGGTGATCACTGCCGTAGCGAACATCATCGCTACGGCAGTGTCACACGCACATACCTGTGCAGCGTGACGTCACTGTGACCGGTGAACCGCCTCCTTTCTAAGAGGGCGGTTCATTCAGTGTCACAGCGACGTCACTGCAGCGTCACTGAACCACTGCCCAATAGAAAAGGAGGTGAGAAACTGTGGAAAGAAAAGCGCAATAGGGTCTTACCCCAAAAAGGGAGGAAGATATGTAATAAAAACACACTCACCTATAATGGTTGTGCCAGTCACAACCACTATACAGGCATATATAAGATCCAGGTCCAGGCAGCAGTCCCAAAGTTGGCTGATAACAGAGAGTGATAGAAGAAGGGTCTTAATTCCGCGCCAAGGACTCAATGGATCCAGGAAGAGATTAATGCTTCTTTAATAACATGCACAAGTCTACGCGTTTCTGGAGACACAGCTCCCTTCATCAGGACATTGGCAAGAGAACATCAAATCTGGTTTCAAGTGAGATGGTGAAGTATAAAAGCATGCAATGATGTCATAGGAAGCACCCATCCTGAAAAAAAACCTTGCAAGCGGGCGGGATCCAGATCATTCTAGAAATCTGTATGTTCCAACAGTTCCCTGAATATTGAATTATGATCAAAAAAAGTTATATACACTTCTACTAACATACAGTAAATATGTACAATAATCCTGACAAAGGAAAAACAAAATAGATATATAATATATAATAGATACTGAACGACATACACGGGGTTAGAACCTGGTGTAAAAGAAAGAAAAACAGCGCGATGTCATGAGGAGCAGAGACATCAACCACAGGACCACCGCTCCGAGTCGTAATTTATCATAGTCCTAAGGTGGTTTCCTATTAGGCAGGCAGCCTAAGGGTATAATGATGGAGCTCAAATTGCTGTCCAGGAATTGCTAGAAGAGCGCGGATAGCCGAGGGCTATGTGTGGAGTATATTGTGGAACCTTCAATGAAATGCAGTACGGAGCTAGTGTCAGAGAGGTGAACAAAGTTCAGAGGCGCGGGGAAAAAAACACAACCAAAGTGCGCCTGCGCAGACTGGTGCCCAGAAAAAACAGGCAAAAATCAGAGAGACACAGTGTCTAACATATAGAAACTCGGGGGATATATATTCACTGGGGGAAAAACTTTATATTGGATGGACCACGGTCAAAAAACAGCTCATCTATAATAACTCATCTCAATAGTGAATATATATCCCCCGAGTTTCTATATGTTAGACACTGTGTCTCTCTGATTTTTGCCTGTTTTTTCTGAGCACCAGTCTGCGCAGGCGCACTTTGGTTGTGTTTTTCCCCGCGCCTCTGAACTTTGTTCACCTCTCTGACACTAGCTCCGTGCTGCATTTCATGGAAGGTTCCACAATATACTCCACACATAGCCCTCGGCCATCCGCGCTCTTCTAGCAATTCCTGGACAGCAATTTGAGCTCCATCATTATACCCTTAGGCTGCCTGCCTAATAGGAAACCACCTTAGGACTATGATAAATTAGGACTCGGAGCGGTGGTCCTGTGGTTGATGTCTCTGCTCCTCCATGACATCGCGCTGTTTTTCTTTTACACCAGGTTCTAACCCCGTGTATGTCATTCAGTATCTATTATATATTATATATCTATTTTGTTTTTCCTTTGTCAGGATTATTGTACATATTTACTGTATGTTAGTAGAAGTGTATATAACTTTTTTTGATCATAATTCAATATTCAGGGAACTGTTGGAACATACAGATTTCTAGAATGATCTGGATCCCGCCCGCTTGCAAGGTTTTTTTTCAGGATGGGTGCTTCCTATGACATCATTGCATGCTTTTATACTTCACCATCTCACTTGAAACCAGATTTGATGTTCTCTTGCCAATGTCCTGATGAAGGGAGCTGCGTCTCCAGAAACGCGTAGACTTGTGCATGTTATTAAAGAAGCATTAATCTCTTCCTGGATCCATTGAGTCCTTGGCGCGGAATTAAGACCCTTCTTCTATCACTCTCTGTTATCAATAGAAAAGGAGGGGAGGAGATGAGCGGCTAGAACATCCCGCCCGCCTCCTTCCTTCCTCCTTTTCCGGAGGACGCAGGTAAGGAGATGTTCCTTGTTCCTGCGGTGGAACACGTAGCGATGTGTGCTGCCACAGGAACGACAAACACCATCGTACCTGCAGCAGCACCGATATTATGGAAATGAACGGCGTGTCAACGAGCAACGATTTTGCACGTTTTTGCGCTCGTTGATCGTCGCTCCTTGGTGTCACACGCTGCGATGTCGCTAATGGCGCCGGATGTGCGTCACTAACGACGTGACCCCGACGATATATCGGTAGCGATGTCGCAGCGTGTAAAGTACCCCTTAGGCTGAGGGTGCCAATACTTTTGTCTGGCCCATTGTTGTAGTTTTGTGTGAAATGATCAATGATTTGATTTGTTTCATTCTCTTTTGTGTTTTTTCATTGCAAAAAAAATAAATGAAGATAATAATAGCAAAGAATGTGTGATTGCCATCATTTCCAGGAAGAAACGGAGTATTATCTGACAGAATTGCAGGGGTGCCAATACTTATGGCCAGCACTGTATGTCACAATTACTTTCGGCTGGTGAAAAGAAGGCACATGGGCGGAGCTTACCAAGAGACGGACCCTGAGACGAAACAGCCCCCACCTCAGAAGCGTCCACCTCCGCAGTGAAGGGAGGAGACACATCGGGCTGAGTAAGTACCGGAGCTGACGCAAAACACTTTCAGACAATCGAAAGAGTGGAAAAGCGCTCTCAGCAGTCAGAGAAGCCCATTCCTTGTTAAGTCACATCGGTCAGAGGTCTTTCTGTAGCCGAAAAACTCTTAATAAACTTTCTATAATAGTTGGCGAAACCTACGAACTGCTGTAACGCTTTAAGACTGTCAGGATGGTCCCAATTTAAAATAACCTGCACCTTGGAGGGATCCATCCTGAACCCAGAGGCAGAAGTAATGTAATCCAGAAATAGTAGTTCCTGAGCAGCAAATAAATATCTCCATCACTGGGTACGTGGTAATCTGCAATGGTCTCCACCGCTGGAGGTGGGGTAATCTGCAATGGTCTCCACCGCTGGAGGTGGGGTAATCTGCAATGGTCTCCACCTCTGGAGGTGGGGTAATCTGCAATGGTCTCCACCGCTGGAGGTGGGGTAATCTGCAATGGTCTCCACCGCTGGAGGTGGGGTAATCTGCAATGGTCTCCACCGCTGGAGGTGGGGTAATCTGCAATGGTCTCCACCGCTGGAGGTGGGGTAATCTGCAATGGTCTCCACCGCTGGAGGTGGGGTAATCTGCAATGGTCTCCACCGCTGGAGGTGGGGTAATCTGCAATGGTCTCCACCGCTGGAGGTGGGGTAATCTGCAATGGTCTCCACCGCTGGAGGTGGGGTAATCTGCAATGGTCTCCACCTCCTGGAGGTGGGGTAATCTGCAATGGTCTCCACCGCTGGAGGTGGGGTAATCTGCAATGGTCTCCACCTCCTGGAGGTGGGGTAATCTGCAATGGTCTCCACCTCTGGAGGTGGGGTAATCTGCAATGGTCTCCACCTCTGGAGGTGGGGTAATCTGCAATGGTCTCCACCTCTGGAGGTGGGGTAATCTGCAATGGTCTCCACCTCTGGAGGTGGGGTAATCTGCAATGGTCTCCACCTCTGGAGGTGGGGTAATCTGCAATGGTCTCCACCTCTGGAGGTGGGGTAATCTGCAATGGTCTCCACCGCTGGAGGTGGGGTAATCTGCAATGGTCTCCACCGCTGGAGGTGGGGTAATCTGCAATGGTCTCCACCGCTGGAGGTGTGGTAATCTGCAATGGTCTCCACCGCTGGAGGTGGGGTAATCTGCAATGGTCTCCACCTCTGGAGGTGTGGTAATCTGCAATGGTCTCCACCTCTGGAGGTGGGGTAATCTGCAATGGTCTCCACCGCTGGAGGTGGGGTAATCTGCAATGGTCTCCACCTCTGGCGGTGGGGTAATCTGCAATGGTCTCCACCTCTGGAGGTGGGGTAATCTGCAATGGTCTCCACCTCTGGAGGTGGGGTAATCTGCAATGGTCTCCACCTCTGGAGGTGGGGTAATCTGCAATGGTCTCCACCGCTGGAGGTGGGGTAATCTGCAATGGTCTCCACCGCTGGAGGTGGGGTAATCTGCAATGGTCTCCACCGCTGGAGGTGGGGTAATCTGCAATGGTCTCCACCTCTGGAGGTGTGGTAATCTGCAATGGTCTCCACTGCTGGAGGTGTGGTAATCTGCAGTGATGTCCACCTCTGGAGGTGGGGTAATCTGCAATGGTCTCCACCGCTGGAGGTGGGGTGATCTGCAATGGTCTCCACCTCTGGAGGTGGGGTAATCTGCAATGGTCTCCACCGCTGGAGGTGGGGTAATCTTTGATGGTCTCCACTGCTGGAGGTGGGGTAATCTTTGATGGTCTGCAGCCTTTCCTTTGGATCCTCTACAGATCATTCTCAGTCTATATGTGTATGGCATCTTGCAGGTAGCCGATGTATTCCTGGTTAACTTGTTTTAGACCTGAAGTAGGCTATACATTGGGCGAAACGTCTTGTTTTTCTACAGTAAATACATTTTTCCATCCCGCTTTGTTCTCCTGGACGTTATGTGGGGGCGCCCCATTGGGGGTTTCATCCTAGCTGTGGGAGTTTATGGAGTTTGCACTGATGAGGAGGGTAGACTGCATTACTGCAAGGACGAGTAGCCTCTCACACTCCACCTTGCAGCTCTTTACTCCCTCCGGTTGGGCCGGCGTCCTTCACTCTTGGGTTAGGGTTCTCGGAGGGCGCGCTGATCTTAGGGGGAGATCCACCTTTGGTGGATATTTCATGAAGACCTGGTGTGTCTCCAGCAATGTGACCGCGCATTAGATGGAGGCTTCATGAACCGCAGCTGATACCTGGCGCCTGCTGCACCCGTCAGACGATACATACAGCTCTTCCGTGCATGATCCTCCTATCTACAGGGTCTCCTCTTTGGACCATTCACTGGTGGTCCCGACCCTATACCCATCTAATCCCATCCCCAGAGAAGGACAATGCTAAATACATCATTTTAAATGATTGGGCCACGGCCCAAGAAACTCAGACGCTTGAAGGGATCATTTTGCTACTAAGGCTATGTTCACACAGGGCTTTTTTGGGAAGTTTTTTTCCTGACCAAAACCTGATCTTGTGGCAGGAAACCTCCTTTGAGTCATCTGCGTTTCTTAGTGCATTTTTTAGTGGTTTTTTAGGTGCATTTTTTCTACAAAATAGCTTGTATCAATGAAAAAAATGCTGCAAAGAATTGCCATGCTCGTCCTTGACATCTGCCGCAAAACCGCAGGCATCTGACGAAACCGTCAGGAACAAATCTGCAGCTGTGTGTATATGCAGGAGATTCCAGAAACCTCAGACCTTGCTGGGACTGTAAAAAGCAGCGTTTTATGACCATGGAACTGCATAAACCCAAGGCAAATCTGCAGCAAAAAAACGCAGCACAAATGCACCAACAAATCCCTGTGTGAACACCGCCTTATACTGCAGGTGTATCCCCTAATACAGGGACGCTCAGCAATGTGAGGTCAGGGGGACTGTTCTGAAAATCCCTGTGTGAACACCGCCTTATACTGCAGGTGTATCCCCTAATACAGGGACGCTCAGCAATGTGAGGTCAGGGGGACTGTTCTGAAAATCCCTGTGTGAACACCGCCTTATACTGCAGGTGTATCCCCTAATACAGGGACGCTCAGCAATGTGAGGTCAGGGGGACTGTTCTGAAAATCCCTGTGTGAACACCGCCTTATACTGCAGGTGTATCCCCTAATACAGGGACGCTCAGCAATGTGAGGTCAGGGGGACTGTTCTGAAAATCCCTGTGTGAACACTGCCTTATACTGCAGGTGTATCCCCTAATACAGGGACGCTCAGCAATGTGAGGTCAGGGGGACTGTTCTGAAAATCCCTGTGTGAACACCGCCTTATACTGCAGGTGTATCCCCTAATACAGGGACGCTCAGCAATGTGAGGTCAGGGGGACTGTTCTGAAAATCCCTGTGTGAACACTGCCTTATACTGCAGGTGTATCCCCTAATACAGGGACGCTCAGCAATGTGAGGTCAGGGGGACTGTTCTGAAAATCCCTGTGTGAACACCGCCTTATACTGCAGGTGTATCCCCTAATACAGGGACGCTCAGCAATGTGAGGTCAGGGGGACTGTTCTGAAAATCCCTGTGTGAACACCGCCTTATACTGCAGGTGTATCCCCTAATACAGGGACGCTCAGCAATGTGAGGTCAGGGGGACTGTTCTGAAAATCCCTGTGTGAACACCGCCTTATACTGCAGGTCTATCCCCTAATACAGGGACGCTCAGCAATGTGAGGTCAGGGGGACTGTTCTGAAAATCCCTGTGTGAACATCGCCTTATACTGCAGGTGTATCCCCTAATACAGGGACGCTCAGCAATGTGAGGTCAGGGGGACTGTTCTGAAAATCCCTGTGTGAACACCGCCTTATACTGCAGGTGTGTCCCCTAATACAGGGACGCTCAGCAATGTGAGGTCAGGGGGACTGTTCTGAAAATCCCTGTGTGAACACCGCCTTATACTGCAGGTCTATCCCCTAATACAGGGACGCTCAGCAATGTGAGGTCAGGGGGACTGTTCTGAAAATCCCTGTGTGAACACCGCCTTATACTGCAGGTCTATCCCCTAATACAGGGACGCTCAGCAATGTGAGGTCAGGGGGACTGTTCTGAAAATCCCTGTGTGAACACCGCCTTATACTGCAGGTGTATCCTCTAATACAGGGACGCTCAGCAATGTGAGGTCAGGGGACTGTTCTGAAAATCCCTGTGTGAACACCGCCTTATACTGCAGGTCTATCCTCTAATACAGGGACGCTCAGCAATGTGAGGTCAGGGGGACTGTTCTGAAAATCCCTGTGTGAACACCGCCTTATACTGCAGGTCTATCCCCTAATACAGGGACGCTCAGCAATGTGAGGTCAGGGGGACTGTTCTGAAAATCCCTGTGTGAACACCGCCTTATACTGCAGGTCTATCCCCTAATACAGGGACGCTCAGCAATGTGAGGTCAGGGGACTGTTCTGAAAATCCCTGTGTGAACACCGCCTTATACTGCAGGTCTATCCCCTAATACAGGGACGCTCAGCAATGTGAGGTCAGGGGGACTGTTCTGAAAATCCCTGTGTGAACACCGCCTTATACTGCAGGTGTATCCCCTAATACAGGGACGCTCAGCAATGTGAGGTCAGGGGGACTGTTCTGAAAATCCCTGTGTGAACACCGCCTTATACTGCAGGTGTATCCCCTAATACGGGGACGCTCAGCAATGTGAGGTCAGGGGGACTGTTCTGAAAATCCCTGTGTGAACACCGCCTTATACTGCAGGTGTATCCCCTAATACGGGGACGCTCAGCAATGTGAGGTCAGGGGGACTGTTCTGAAAATCCCTGTGTGAGCACCGCCTTATACTGCAGGTGTATCCCCTAATACAGGGACGCTCAGCAATGTGAGGTCAGGGGGACTGTTCTGAAAATCCCTGTGTGAACACCGCCTTATACTGCAGGTGTATCCCCTAATACGGGGACGCTCAGCAATGTGAGGTCAGGGGGACTTCTCTGAAAATCCCTGTGTGAACACCGCCTTATACTGCAGGTCTATCCCCTAATACAGGGACGCTCAGCAATGTGAGGTCAGGGGGACTGTTCTGAAAATCCCTGTGTGAACACCGCCTTATACTGCAGGTGTATCCCCTAATACAGGGACGCTCAGCAATGTGAGGTCAGGGGGACTGTTCTGAAAATCCCTGTGTGAACACCGCCTTATACTGCAGGTGTGTCCCCTAATACAGGGGCGCTCAGCAATGTGAGGTCAGGGGACTGTTCTGAAAATCCCTGTGTGAACACCGCCTTATACTGCAGGTGTATCCCCTAATACAGGGACGCTCAGCAATGTGAGGTCAGGGGGACTGTTCTGAAAATCCCTGTGTGAACACCGCCTTATACTGCAGGTGTATCCCCTAATACGGGGACGCTCAGCAATGTGAGGTCAGGGGGACTGTTCTGAAAATCCCTGTGTGAACACCGCCTTATACTGCAGGTGTATCCCCTAATACAGGGACGCTCAGCAATGTGAGGTCAGGGGGACTGTTCTGAAAATCCCTGTGTGAACACCGCCTTATACTGCAGGTGTATCCCCTAATACAGGGACGCTCAGCAATGTGAGGTCAGGGGGACTGTTCTGAAAATCCCTGTGTGAACACCGCCTTATACTGCAGGTGTATCCCCTAATACAGGGACGCTCAGCAATGTGAGGTCAGGGGGACTGTTCTGAAAATCCCTGTGTGAACACTGCCTTATACTGCAGGTGTATCCCCTAATACGGGGACGCTCAGCAATGTGAGGTCAGGGGGACTGTTCTGAAAATCCCTGTGTGAACACCGCCTTATACTGCAGATGTATCCCCTAATACAGGGACGCTCAGCAATGTGAGGTCAGGGGGACTGTTCTGAAAATCCCTGTGTGAACACCGCCTTATACTGCAGGTGTATCCCCTAATACAGGGACGCTCAGCAATGTGAGGTCAGGGGGACTGTTCTGAAAATCCCTGTGTGAACACCGCCTTATACTGCAGGTGTATCCCCTAATACAGGGACGCTCAGCAATGTGAGGTCAGGGGAACTGTTCTGAAAATCCCTGTGTGAACACCGCCTTATACTGCAGGTCTATCCCCTAATACGGGGACGCTCAGCAATGTGAGGTCAGGGGGACTGTTCTGAAAATCCCTGTGTGAACACCGCCTTATACTGCAGGTGTATCCCCTAATACGGGGACGCTCAGCAATGTGAGGTCAGGGGACTGTTCTGAAAATCCCTGTGTGAACACCGCCTTATACTGCAGGTGTATCCCCTAATACAGGGACGCTCAGCAATGTGAGGTCAGGGGGACTGTTCTGAAAATCCCTGTGTGAACACCGCCTTATACTGCAGGTGTATCCCCTAATACAGGGACGCTCAGCAATGTGAGGTCAGGGGGACTGTTCTGAAAATCCCTGTGTGAACACCGCCTTATACTGCAGGTCTATCCCCTAATACAGGGACGCTCAGCAATGTGAGGTCAGGGGGACTGTTCTGAAAATCCCTGTGTGAGCACCGCCTTATACTGCAGGTGTATCCCCTAATACAGGGACGCTCAGCAATGTGAGGTCAGGGGGACTGTTCTGAAAATCCCTGTGTGATCACCGCCTTATACTGCAGGTGTATCCCCTAATACAGGGACGCTCAGCAATGTGAGGTCAGGGGGACTGTTCTGAAAATCCCTGTGTGAACACCGCCTTATACTGCAGGTCTATCCCCTAATACAGGGACGCTCAGCAATGTGAGGTCAGGGGGACTGTTCTGAAAATCCCTGTGTGAACACCGCCTTATACTGCAGGTGTATCCCCTAATACAGGGACGCTCAGCAATGTGAGGTCAGGGGGACTGTTCTGAAAATCCCTGTGTGAACACCGCCTTATACTGCAGGTGTGTCCCCTAATACAGGGACGCTCAGCAATGTGAGGTCAGGGGGACTGTTCTGAAAATCCCTGTGTGAACACCGCCTTATACTGCAGGTGTATCCCCTAATACAGGGACGCTCAGCAATGTGAGGTCAGGGAGACTGTTCTGAAAATCCCTGTGTGAACACCGCCTTATACTGCAGGTGTATCCCCTAATACAGGGACGCTCAGCAATGTGAGGTCAGGGGGACTGTTCTGAAAATCCCTGTGTGAGCACCGCCTTATACTGCAGGTGTATCCCCTAATACAGGGACGCTCAGCAATGTGAGGTCAGGGGGACTGTTCTGAAAATCCCTGTGTGAACACCGCCTTATACTGCAGGTGTATCCCCTAATACAGGGACGCTCAGCAATGTGAGGTCAGGGGGACTGTTCTGAAAATCCCTGTGTGAACATCGCCTTATACTGCAGGTCTATCCCCTAATACAGGGACGCTCAGCAATGTGAGGTCAGGGGGACTGTTCTGAAAATCCCTGTGTGAGCACCGCCTTATACTGCAGGTGTATCCCCTAATACAGGGACGCTCAGCAATGTGAGGTCAGGGGGACTGTTCTGAAAATCCCTGTGTGAACACCGCCTTATACTGCAGGTGTATCCCCTAATACAGGGACGCTCAGCAATGTGAGGTCAGGGGGACTGTTCTGAA
Organism: Anomaloglossus baeobatrachus; assembly: GCF_048569485.1. Classification (NCBI taxonomy): domain Eukaryota; kingdom Metazoa; phylum Chordata; class Amphibia; order Anura; family Aromobatidae; genus Anomaloglossus; species Anomaloglossus baeobatrachus. The sequence continues at coordinate 3,348,561 of NC_134364.1, read as the reverse complement.
AATCCCTGTGTGAGCACCGCCTTATACTGCAGGTGTATCCCCTAATACAGGGACGCTCAGCAATGTGAGGTCAGGGGGACTGTTCTGAAAATCCCTGTGTGAACACCGCCTTATACTGCAGGTGTATCCCCTAATACAGGGACGCTCAGCAATGTGAGGTCAGGGGGACTGTTCTGAAAATCCCTGTGTGAACATCGCCTTATACTGCAGGTGTATCCCCTAATACAGGGACGCTCAGCAATGTGAGGTCAGGGGGACTGTTCTGAAAATCCCTGTGTGAACACCGCCTTATACTGCAGGTCTATCCCCTAATACAGGGACGCTCAGCAATGTGAGGTCAGGGGGACTGTTCTGAAAATCCCTGTGTGAACACCGCCTTATACTGCAGGTCTATCCCCTAATACAGGGACGCTCAGCAATGTGAGGTCAGGGGGACTGTTCTGAAAATCCCTGTGTGAACACCGCCTTATACTGCAGGTGTATCCCCTAATACAGGGACGCTCAGCAATGTGAGGTCAGGGGGACTGTTCTGAAAATCCCTGTGTGAACACCGCCTTATACTGCAGGTCTATCCCCTAATACAGGGACGCTCAGCAATGTGAGGTCAGGGGGACTGTTCTGAAAATCCCTGTGTGAACATCGCCTTATACTGCAGGTGTATCCCCTAATACAGGGACGCTCAGCAATGTGAGGTCAGGGGGACTGTTCTGAAAATCCCTGTGTGAACACCGCCTTATACTGCAGGTGTATCCCCTAATACAGGGACGCTCAGCAATGTGAGGTCAGGGGACTGTTCTGAAAATCCCTGTGTGAACACCGCCTTATACTGCAGGTCTATCCCCTAATACAGGGACGCTCAGCAATGTGAGGTCAGGGGGACTGTTCTGAAAATCCCTGTGTGAACACCGCCTTATACTGCAGGTGTGTCCCCTAATACAGGGACGCTCAGCAATGTGAGGTCAGGGGGACTGTTCTGAAAATCCCTGTGTGAACACCGCCTTATACTGCAGGTGTATCCCCTAATACAGGGACGCTCAGCAATGTGAGGTCAGGGGGACTGTTCTGAAAATCCCTGTGTGAACACCGCCTTATACTGCAGGTCTATCCCCTAATACAGGGACGCTCAGCAATGTGAGGTCAGGGGGACTGTTCTGAAAATCCCTGTGTGATCACCGCCTTATACTGCAGGTGTGTCCCCTAATACAGGGACGCTCAGCAATGTGAGGTCAGGGGGACTGTTCTGAAAATCCCTGTGTGAACACCGCCTTATACTGCAGGTGTATCCCCTAATACAGGGACGCTCAGCAATGTGAGGTCAGGGGGACTGTTCTGAAAATCCCTGTGTGAACACCGCCTTATACTGCAGGTGTATCCCCTAATACAGGGACGCTCAGCAATGTGAGGTCAGGGGGACTGTTCTGAAAATCCCTGTGTGAACACCGCCTTATACTGCAGGTGTATCCCCTAATACGGGGACGCTCAGCAATGTGAGGTCAGGGGGACTGTTCTGAAAATCCCTGTGTGAACACCGCCTTATACTGCAGGTGTGTCCCCTAATACAGGGACGCTCAGCAATGTGAGGTCAGGGGGACTGTTCTGAAAATCCCTGTGTGAACACCGCCTTATACTGCAGGTCTATCCCCTAATACAGGGACGCTCAGCAATGTGAGGTCAGGGGGACTGTTCTGAAAATCCCTGTGTGAACACCGCCTTATACTGCAGGTGTATCCCCTAATACAGGGACGCTCAGCAATGTGAGGTCAGGGGGACTGTTCTGAAAATCCCTGTGTGAACACCGCCTTATACTGCAGGTGTATCCCCTAATACAGGGACGCTCAGCAATGTGAGGTCAGGGGGACTGTTCTGAAAATCCCTGTGTGAACACCGCCTTATACTGCAGGTGTATCCCCTAATACAGGGACGCTCAGCAATGTGAGGTCAGGGGGACTGTTCTGAAAATCCCTGTGTGAACATCGCCTTATACTGCAGGTGTATCCCCTAATACAGGGACGCTCAGCAATGTGAGGTCAGGGGGACTGTTCTGAAAATCCCTGTGTGAACACCACCTTATACTGCAGGTCTATCCCCTAATACAGGGACGCTCAGCAATGTGAGGTCAGGAGGGACTGTTCTGAAAATCCCTGTGTGAACATCGCCTTATACTGCAGGTCTATCCTCTAATACAGGGACGCTCAGCAATGTGAGGTCAGGGGGACTGTTCTGAAAATCCCTGTGTGAACACCGCCTTATACTGCAGGTGTATCCCCTAATACAGGGACGCTCAGCAATGTGAGGTCAGGGGACTGTTCTGAAAATCCCTGTGTGAACACCGCCTTATACTGCAGGTGTGTCCCCTAATACAGGGACGCTCAGCAATGTGAGGTCAGGGGGACTGTTCTGAAAATCCCTGTGTGAACACCGCCTTATACTGCAGGTGTATCCCCTAATACAGGGACGCTCAGCAATGTGAGGTCAGGGGGACTGTTCTGAAAATCCCTGTGTGAACACCGCCTTATACTGCAGGTCTATCCCCTAATACAGGGACGCTCAGCAATGTGAGGTCAGGGGGACTGTTCTGAAAATCCCTGTGTGAACACCGCCTTATACTGCAGGTGTATCCCCTAATACAGGGACGCTCAGCAATGTGAGGTCAGGGGGACTGTTCTGAAAATCCCTGTGTGAACACCGCCTTATACTGCAGGTCTATCCCCTAATACAGGGACGCTCAGCAATGTGAGGTCAGGGGGACTGTTCTGAAAATCCCTGTGTGAACACCGCCTTATACTGCAGGTCTATCCCCTAATACAGGGACGCTCAGCAATGTGAGGTCAGGGGGACTGTTCTGAAAATCCCTGTGTGAACATCGCCTTATACTGCAGGTGTATCCCCTAATACAGGGACGCTCAGCAATGTGAGGTCAGAGGGACTTCTCTGAAAATCCCTGTGTGAACACCGCCTTATACTGCAGGTGTCTCCCCTAATACAGGGACGCTCAGCAATGTGAGGTCAGGGGGACTGTTCTGAAAATCCCTGTGTGAACATCGCCTTATACTGCAGGTGTATCCCCTAATACAGGGACGCTCAGCAATGTGAGGTCAGGGGGACTGTTCTGAAAATCCCTGTGTGAACACCGCCTTATACTGCAGGTGTATCCCCTAATACAGGGACGCTCAGCAATGTGAGGTCAGGGGGACTGTTCTGAAAATCCCTGTGTGAACACCGCCTTATACTGCAGGTCTATCCCCTAATACAGGGACGCTCAGCAATGTGAGGTCAGGGGGACTGTTCTGAAAATCCCTGTGTGAACACCGCCTTATACTGCAGGTGTATCCCCTAATACGGGGACGCTCAGCAATGTGAGGTCAGGGGCACTGTTCTGAAAATCCCTGTGTGAACACCGCCTTATACTGCAGGTGTGTCCCCTAATACAGGGACGCTCAGCAATGTGAGGTCAGGGGGACTGTTCTGAAAATCCCTGTGTGAACACCGCCTTATACTGCAGGTCTATCCCCTAATACAGGGACGCTCAGCAATGTGAGGTCAGGGGGACTGTTCTGAAAATCCCTGTGTGATCACCGCCTTATACTGCAGGTGTATCCCCTAATACAGGGACGCTCAGCAATGTGAGGTCAGGGGGACTTCTCTGAAAATCCCTGTGTGATCACCGCCTTATACTGCAGGTCTATCCCCTAATACAGGGACGCTCAGCAATGTGAGGTCAGGAGGACTGTTCTGAAAATCCCTGTGTGAACACCGCCTTATACTGCAGGTGTATCCCCTAATACAGGGACGCTCAGCAATGTGAGGTCAGGGGGACTTCTCTGAAAATCCCTGTGTGATCACCGCCTTATACTGCAGGTCTATCCCCTAATACAGGGACGCTCAGCAATGTGAGGTCAGGGGGACTGTTCTGAAAATCCCTGTGTGAACACCGCCTTATACTGCAGGTGTATCCCCTAATACAGGGACGCTCAGCAATGTGAGGTCAGGGGGACTGTTCTGAAAATCCCTGTGTGAACACCGCCTTATACTGCAGGTGTATCCCCTAATACAGGGACGCTCAGCAATGTGAGGTCAGGGGGACTGTTCTGAAAATCCCTGTGTGAACACCGCCTTATACTGCAGGTGTATCCCCTAATACAGGGACGCTCAGCAATGTGAGGTCAGGGGGACTGTTCTGAAAATCCCTGTGTGAACACCGCCTTATACTGCAGGTGTATCCCCTAATACAGGGACGCTCAGCAATGTGAGGTCAGGGGGACTGTTCTGAAAATCCCTGTGTGAACACCGCCTTATACTGCAGGTCTATCCCCTAATACAGGGACGCTCAGCAATGTGAGGTCAGGAGGACTGTTCTGAAAATCCCTGTGTGAACACCGCCTTATACTGCAGGTGTATCCCCTAATACAGGGACGCTCAGCAATGTGAGGTCAGGGGGACTGTTCTGAAAATCCCTGTGTGAACACCGCCTTATACTGCAGGTGTATCCCCTAATACAGGGACGCTCAGCAATGTGAGGTCAGGAGGACTGTTCTGAAAATCCCTGTGTGAACACCGCCTTATACTGCAGGTGTATCCCCTAATACAGGGACGCTCAGCAATGTGAGGTCAGGGGGACTGTTCTGAAAATCCCTGTGTGAACACCGCCTTATACTGCAGGTGTATCCCCTAATACGGGGACGCTCAGCAATGTGAGGTCAGGGGGACTGTTCTGAAAATCCCTGTGTGAACACCGCCTTATACTGCAGGTGTATCCCCTAATACAGGGACGCTCAGCAATGTGAGGTCAGGGGACTGTTCTGAAAATCCCTGTGTGAACACCGCCTTATACTGCAGGTGTATCCCCTAATACAGGGACGCTCAGCAATGTGAGGTCAGGGGACTGTTCTGAAAATCCCTGTGTGAACACCGCCTTATACTGCAGGTGTATCCCCTAATACAGGGACGCTCAGCAATGTGAGGTCAGGGGGACTGTTCTGAAAATCCCTGTGTGAACACCGCCTTATACTGCAGGTGTATCCCCTAATACGGGGACGCTCAGCAATGTGAGGTCAGGGGGACTGTTCTGAAAATCCCTGTGTGAACACCGCCTTATACTGCAGGTCTATCCCCTAATACAGGGACGCTCAGCAATGTGAGGTCAGGGGGACTGTTCTGAAAATCCCTGTGTGAACACCGCCTTATACTGCAGGTGTATCCTCTAATACAGGGACGCTCAGCAATGTGAGGTCAGGGGGACTGTTCTGAAAATCCCTGTGTGAACACCGCCTTATACTGCAGGTCTATCCCCTAATACAGGGACGCTCAGCAATGTGAGGTCAGGGGGACTGTTCTGAAAATCCCTGTGTGAACACCGCCTTATACTGCAGGTGTATCCCCTAATACAGGGACGCTCAGCAATGTGAGGTCAGGGGGACTGTTCTGAAAATCCCTGTGTGAACACCGCCTTATACTGCAGGTGTCTCCCCTAATACGGGGACGCTCAGCAATGTGAGGTCAGGGGGACTGTTCTGAAAATCCCTGTGTGAACACCGCCTTATACTGCAGGTCTATCCCCTAATACAGGGACGCTCAGCAATGTGAGGTCAGGGGGACTGTTCTGAAAATCCCTGTGTGAACACCGCCTTATACTGCAGGTGTATCCTCTAATACAGGGACGCTCAGCAATGTGAGGTCAGGGGGACTGTTCTGAAAATCCCTGTGTGAACACCGCCTTATACTGCAGGTCTATCCCCTAATACAGGGACGCTCAGCAATGTGAGGTCAGGGGGACTGTTCTGAAAATCCCTGTGTGAACACCGCCTTATACTGCAGGTGTATCCCCTAATACAGGGACGCTCAGCAATGTGAGGTCAGGGGACTGTTCTGAAAATCCCTGTGTGAACACCGCCTTATACTGCAGGTCTATCCCCTAATACGGGGACGCTCAGCAATGTGAGGTCAGGGGGACTGTTCTGAAAATCCCTGTGTGAACACCGCCTTATACTGCAGGTGTATCCCCTAATACGGGGACGCTCAGCAATGTGAGGTCAGGGGACTGTTCTGAAAATCCCTGTGTGAACACCGCCTTATACTGCAGGTCTATCCCCTAATACAGGGACGCTCAGCAATGTGAGGTCAGGGGGACTGTTCTGAAAATCCCTGTGTGAACACCGCCTTATACTGCAGGTGTATCCCCTAATACAGGGACGCTCAGCAATGTGAGGTCAGGGGGACTGTTCTGAAAATCCCTGTGTGAACACCGCCTTATACTGCAGGTGTATCCCCTAATACAGGGACGCTCAGCAATGTGAGGTCAGGGGGACTGTTCTGAAAATCCCTGTGTGAACACCGCCTTATACTGCAGGTCTATCCCCTAATACAGGGACGCTCAGCAATGTGAGGTCAGGGGGACTGTTCTGAAAATCCCTGTGTGAACACCGCCTTATACTGCAGGTCTATCCCCTAATACAGGGACGCTCAGCAATGTGAGGTCAGGGGGACTGTTCTGAAAATCCCTGTGTGAACATCGCCTTATACTGCAGGTGTATCCCCTAATACGGGGACGCTCAGCAATGTGAGGTCAGGGGACTGTTCTGAAAATCCCTGTGTGAACATCGCCTTATACTGCAGGTGTATCCCCTAATACGGGGACGCTCAGCAATGTGAGGTCAGGGGGACTGTTCTGAAAATCCCTGTGTGAACATCGCCTTATACTGCAGGTGTATCCCCTAATACAGGGACGCTCAGCAATGTGAGGTCAGGGGGACTGTTCTGAAAATCCCTGTGTGAACACCGCCTTATACTGCAGGTGTATCCCCTAATACAGGGACGCTCAGCAATGTGAGGTCAGGGGGACTGTTCTGAAAATCCCTGTGTGAACACCGCCTTATACTGCAGGTGTATCTCCTAATACAGGGACGCTCAGCAATGTGAGGTCAGGGGGACTGTTCTGAAAATCCCTGTGTGAACACCGCCTTATACTGCAGGTGTATCCCCTAATACAGGGACGCTCAGCAATGTGAGGTCAGGAGGACTGTTCTGAAAATCCCTGTGTGAACACCGCCTTATACTGCAGGTCTATCCCCTAATACAGGGACGCTCAGCAATGTGAGGTCAGGGGGACTGTTCTGAAAATCCCTGTGTGAACACCGCCTTATACTGCAGGTGTATCCCCTAATACAGGGACGCTCAGCAATGTGAGGTCAGGGGGACTGTTCTGAAAATCCGTGTGTGAACATCGCCTTATACTGCAGGTGTATCCCCTAATACAGGGACGCTCAGCAATGTGAGGTCAGGGGGACTGTTCTGAAAATCCCTGTGTGAACATCGCCTTATACTGCAGGTGTATCCCCTAATACAGGGACGCTCAGCAATGTGAGGTCAGGGGGACTGTTCTGAAAATCCCTGTGTGAACACCGCCTTATACTGCAGGTGTATCCCCTAATACAGGGACGCTCAGCAATGTGAGGTCAGGAGGACTGTTCTGAAAATCCCTGTGTGAACACCGCCTTATACTGCAGGTGTATCCCCTAATACAGGGACGCTCAGCAATGTGAGGTCAGGAGGACTGTTCTGAAAATCCCTGTGTGAACACCGCCTTATACTGCAGGTGTATCCCCTAATACAGGGACGCTCAGCAATGTGAGGTCAGGGGGACTGTTCTGAAAATCCCTGTGTGAACATCGCCTTATACTGCAGATGTATCCCCTAATACAGGGACGCTCAGCAATGTGAGGTCAGGGGGACTGTTCTGAAAATCCCTGTGTGAACACCGCCTTATACTGCAGGTCTATCCCCTAATACAGGGACGCTCAGCAATGTGAGGTCAGGGGGACTGTTCTGAAAATCCCTGTGTGAGCACCGCCTTATACTGCAGGTCTATCCCCTAATACGGGGACGCTCAGCAATGTGAGGTCAGGGGGACTGTTCTGAAAATCCCTGTGTGAACACCGCCTTATACTGCAGGTGTATCCCCTAATACAGGGACGCTCAGCAATGTGAGGTCAGGGGACTGTTCTGAATATCCCTGTGTGAACACCGCCTTATACTGCAGGTGTATCCCCTAATACAGGGACGCTCAGCAATGTGAGGTCAGGGGGACTGTTCTGAAAATCCCTGTGTGAACACCGCCTTATACTGCAGGTGTATCCCCTAATACGGGGACGCTCAGCAATGTGAGGTCAGGGGGACTGTTCTGAAAATCCCTGTGTGAACACCGCCTTATACTGCAGGTGTATCCCCTAATACAGGGACGCTCAGCAATGTGAGGTCAGGGGGACTGTTCTGAAAATCCCTGTGTGAACACCGCCTTATACTGCAGGTGTATCCCCTAATACAGGGACGCTCAGCAATGTGAGGTCAGGGGGACTGTTCTGAAAATCCCTGTGTGAACACCGCCTTATACTGCAGGTGTATCCCCTAATACAGGGACGCTCAGCAATGTGAGGTCAGGGGGACTGTTCTGAAAATCCCTGTGTGAACACCGCCTTATACTGCAGGTGTGTCCCCTAATACAGGGACGCTCAGCAATGTGAGGTCAGGGGGACTGTTCTGAAAATCCCTGTGTGAACACCGCCTTATACTGCAGGTGTATCCCCTAATACGGGGACGCTCAGCAATGTGAGGTCAGGGGGACTGTTCTGAAAATCCCTGTGTGAACACCGCCTTATACTGCAGGTGTATCCCCTAATACAGGGACGCTCAGCAATGTGAGGTCAGGGGGACTGTTCTGAAAATCCCTGTGTGAACACCGCCTTATACTGCAGGTGTATCCCCTAATACAGGGACGCTCAGCAATGTGAGGTCAGGGGGACTGTTCTGAAAATCCCTGTGTGAACACCGCCTTATACTGCAGGTCTATCCCCTAATACAGGGACGCTCAGCAATGTGAGGTCAGGGGGACTGTTCTGAAAATCCCTGTGTGAACATCGCCTTATACTGCAGGTGTATCCCCTAATACAGGGACGCTCAGCAATGTGAGGTCAGGGGGACTGTTCTGAAAATCCCTGTGTGAACACCGCCTTATACTGCAGGTGTATCCCCTAATACAGGGACGCTCAGCAATGTGAGGTCAGGGGGACTGTTCTGAAAATCCCTGTGTGAACACCGCCTTATACTGCAGGTCTATCCCCTAATACAGGGACGCTCAGCAATGTGAGGTCAGGGGGACTGTTCTGAAAATCCCTGTGTGAACATCGCCTTATACTGCAGGTGTATCCCCTAATACAGGGACGCTCAGCAATGTGAGGTCAGGGGGACTGTTCTGAAAATCCCTGTGTGAACACCGCCTTATACTGCAGGTGTATCCCCTAATACAGGGACGCTCAGCAATGTGAGGTCAGGGGGACTGTTCTGAAAATCCCTGTGTGAACACCGCCTTATACTGCAGGTGTATCCCCTAATACAGGGACGCTCAGCAATGTGAGGTCAGGGGGACTGTTCTGAAAATCCCTGTGTGAACACCGCCTTATACTGCAGGTGTATCCCCTAATACAGGGACGCTCAGCAATGTGAGGTCAGGAGGACTGTTCTGAAAATCCCTGTGTGAACACCGCCTTATACTGCAGGTGTATCCCCTAATACAGGGACGCTCAGCAATGTGAGGTCAGGGGGATTGTTCTGAAAATCCCTGTGTGAACACCGCCTTATACTGCAGGTGTATCCCCTAATACAGGGACGCTCAGCAATGTGAGGTCAGGGGGACTGTTCTGAAAATCCCTGTGTGAACACCGCCTTATACTGCAGGTGTATCCCCTAATACGGGGACGCTCAGCAATGTGAGGTCAGGGGGACTGTTCTGAAAATCCCTGTGTGAACACCGCCTTATACTGCAGGTGTATCCCCTAATACAGGGACGCTCAGCAATGTGAGGTCAGGGGGACTGTTCTGAAAATCCCTGTGTGAACATCGCCTTATACTGCAGGTGTATCCCCTAATACAGGGACGCTCAGCAATGTGAGGTCAGGGGGACTGTTCTGAAAATCCCTGTGTGAACATCGCCTTATACTGCAGGTGTGTCCCCTAATACAGGGACGCTCAGCAATGTGAGGTCAGGGGGACTGTTCTGAAAATCCCTGTGTGAACACCGCCTTATACTGCAGGTGTATCCCCTAATACAGGGACGCTCAGCAATGTGAGGTCAGGGGGACTGTTCTGAAAATCCCTGTGTGAACACCGCCTTATACTGCAGGTGTATCCCCTAATACAGGGACGCTCAGCAATGTGAGGTCAGGGGGACTGTTCTGAAAATCCCTGTGTGAACACCGCCTTATACTGCAGGTGTATCCCCTAATACAGGGACGCTCAGCAATGTGAGGTCAGGGGGACTGTTCTGAAAATCCCTGTGTGAACACCGCCTTATACTGCAGGTCTATCCCCTAATACGGGGACGCTCAGCAATGTGAGGTCAGGGGACTGTTCTGAAAATCCCTGTGTGAACACCGCCTTATACTGCAGGTCTATCCCCTAATACAGGGACGCTCAGCAATGTGAGGTCAGGGGGACTGTTCTGAAAATCCCTGTGTGAACACCGCCTTATACTGCAGGTGTATCCCCTAATACGGGGACGCTCAGCAATGTGAGGTCAGGGGGACTGTTCTGAAAATCCCTGTGTGAACATCGCCTTATACTGCAGGTGTGTCCCCTAATACAGGGACGCTCAGCAATGTGAGGTCAGGGGGACTGTTCTGAAAATCCCTGTGTGAACACCGCCTTATACTGCAGGTGTATCCCCTAATACAGGGACGCTCAGCAATGTGAGGTCAGGGGGACTGTTCTGAAAATCCCTGTGTGAACACCGCCTTATACTGCAGGTGTATCCCCTAATACAGGGACGCTCAGCAATGTGAGGTCAGGGGGACTGTTCTGAAAATCCCTGTGTGAACACCGCCTTATACTGCAGGTGTATCCCCTAATACAGGGACGCTCAGCAATGTGAGGTCAGGGGGACTGTTCTGAAAATCCCTGTGTGAACACCGCCTTATACTGCAGGTCTATCCCCTAATACGGGGACGCTCAGCAATGTGAGGTCAGGGGACTGTTCTGAAAATCCCTGTGTGAACACCGCCTTATACTGCAGGTCTATCCCCTAATACAGGGACGCTCAGCAATGTGAGGTCAGGGGGACTGTTCTGAAAATCCCTGTGTGAACACCGCCTTATACTGCAGGTGTATCCCCTAATACGGGGACGCTCAGCAATGTGAGGTCAGGGGGACTGTTCTGAAAATCCCTGTGTGAACACCGCCTTATACTGCAGGTCTATCCCCTAATACAGGGACGCTCAGCAATGTGAGGTCAGGGGGACTGTTCTGAAAATCCCTGTGTGAACACCGCCTTATACTGCAGGTGTATCCCCTAATACAGGGACGCTCAGCAATGTGAGGTCAGGGGGACTGTTCTGAAAATCCCTGTGTGAACACCGCCTTATACTGCAGGTGTATCCCCTAATACAGGGACGCTCAGCAATGTGAGGTCAGGGGGATTGTTCTGAAAATCCCTGTGTGAACATCGCCTTATACTGCAGGTCTATCCCCTAATACAGGGACGCTCAGCAATGTGGGGTCAGGGGGACTGTTCTGAAAATCCCTGTGTGAACACCGCCTTATACTGCAGGTCTATCCCCTAATACAGGGACGCTCAGCAATGTGAGGTCAGGGGGACTGTTCTGAAAATCCCTGTGTGAACACCGCCTTATACTGCAGGTGTATCCCCTAATACAGGGACGCTCAGCAATGTGAGGTCAGGGGGACTGTTCTGAAAATCCCTGTGTGAACACCGCCTTATACTGCAGGTGTAGCCCCTAATACAGGGACGCTCAGCAATGTGAGGTCAGGGGGACTGTTCTGAAAATCCCTGTGTGAACACCGCCTTATACTGCAGGTGTATCCCCTAATACGGGGACGCTCAGCAATGTGAGGTCAGGGGGACTGTTCTGAAAATCCCTGTGTGAACACCGCCTTATACTGCAGGTGTGTCCCCTAATACAGGGACGCTCAGCAATGTGAGGTCAGGGGGACTGTTCTGAAAATCCCTGTGTGAACATCGCCTTATACTGCAGGTGTATCCCCTAATACAGGGACGCTCAGCAATGTGAGGTCAGGGGGACTGTTCTGAAAATCCCTGTGTGAACACCGCCTTATACTGCAGGTGTAGCCCCTAATACAGGGACGCTCAGCAATGTGAGGTCAGGGGGACTGTTCTAAAAATCCCTGTGTGAACATCGCCTTATACTGCAGGTGTATCCCCTAATACAGGGACGCTCAGCAATGTGAGGTCAGGGGGACTGTTCTGAAAATCCCTGTGTGAACACCGCCTTATACTGCAGGTGTAGCCCCTAATACAGGGACGCTCAGCAATGTGAGGTCAGGGGGACTGTTCTAAAAATCCCTGTGTGAACATCGCCTTATACTGCAGGTGTATCCCCTAATACAGGGACGCTCAGCAATGTGAGGTCAGGGGGACTGTTCTAAAAATCCCTGTGTGAACACCGCCTTATACTGCAGGTGTATCTCCTAATACGGGGACGCTCAGCAATGTGAGGTCAGGGGGACTGTTCTGAAAATCCCTGTGTGAACACCGCCTTATACTGCAGGTGTAGCCCCTAATACAGGGACGCTCAGCAATGTGAGGTCAGGGGGACTGTTCTAAAAATCCCTGTGTGAACATCGCCTTATACTGCAGGTGTATCCCCTAATACAGGGACGCTCAGCAATGTGAGGTCAGGGGGACTGTTCTGAAAATCCCTGTGTGAACACCACCTTATACTGCAGGTGTGTCCCCTAATACAGGGACGCTCAGCAATGTGAGGTCAGGGGGACTGTTCTGAAAATCCCTGTGTGAACATCGCCTTATACTGCAGGTGTATCCCCTAATACAGGGACGCTCAGCAATGTGAGGTCAGGGGGACTGTTCTGAAAATCCCTGTGTGAACACCGCCTTATACTGCAGGTGTCTCCCCTAATACAGGGACGCTCAGCAATGTGAGGTCAGGGGGACTGTTCTGAAAATCCCTGTGTGAACATCGCCTTATACTGCAGGTGTGTCCCCTAATACAGGGACGCTCAGCAATGTGAGGTCAGGGGGACTGTTCTGAAAATCCCTGTGTGAACACCGCCTTATACTGCAGGTGTGTCCCCTAATACGGGGACGCTCAGCAATGTGAGGTCAGGGGGACTGTTCTGAATATCCCTGTGTGAACACCGCCTTATACTGCAGGTCTATCCCCTAATACAGGGACGCTCAGCAATGTGAGGTCAGGGGGACTGTTCTGAATATCCCTGTGTGAACACCGCCTTATACTGCAGGTGTATCCCCTAATACAGGGACGCTCAGCAATGTGAGGTCAGGGGGACTGTTCTGAAAATCCCTGTGTGAACACCGCCTTATACTGCAGGTCTATCCCCTAATACAGGGACGCTCAGCAATGTGAGGTCAGGGGGACTGTTCTGAAAATCCCTGTGTGAACACCGCCTTATACTGCAGGTGTATCCCCTAATACAGGGACGCTCAGCAATGTGAGGTCAGGGGGACTGTTCTGAAAATCCCTGTGTGAACACCGCCTTATACTGCAGGTGTATCCCCTAATACAGGGACGCTCAGCAATGTGAGGTCAGGGGGACTGTTCTGAAAATCCCTGTGTGAACACCGCCTTATACTGCAGGTGTATCCCCTAATACAGGGACGCTCAGCAATGTGAGGTCAGGGGGACTGTTCTGAAAATCCCTGTGTGAACATCGCCTTATACTGCAGGTGTATCCCCTAATACAGGGACGCTCAGCAATGTGAGGTCAGGGGGACTGTTCTGAAAATCCCTGTGTGAACACCGCCTTATACTGCAGGTGTATCCTCTAATACAGGGACGCTCAGCAATGTGAGGTCAGGGGGACTGTTCTGAAAATCCCTGTGTGAACACCGCCTTATACTGCAGGTGTATCCCCTAATACAGGGACGCTCAGCAATGTGAGGTCAGGGGGACTGTTCTGAAAATCCCTGTGTGAACACCGCCTTATACTGCAGGTGTATCCCCTAATACAGGGACGCTCAGCAATGTGAGGTCAGGGGGACTGTTCTGAAAATCCCTGTGTGAACACCGCCTTATACTGCAGGTGTATCCCCTAATACAGGGACGCTCAGCAATGTGAGGTCAGGGAGACTGTTCTGAAAATCCCTGTGTGAACATCGCCTTATACTGCAGGTGTATCCCCTAATACAGGGACGCTCAGCAATGTGAGGTCAGGGGGACTGTTCTGAAAATCCCTGTGTGAACACCGCCTTATACTGCAGGTCTATCCCCTAATACAGGGACGCTCAGCAATGTGAGGTCAGGGGGACTGTTCTGAAAATCCCTGTGTGAACACCGCCTTATACTGCAGGTGTATCCCCTAATACAGGGACGCTCAGCAATGTGAGGTCAGGGGGACTGTTCTGAAAATCCCTGTGTGAACACCGCCTTATACTGCAGGTGTATCCCCTAATACAGGGACGCTCAGCAATGTGAGGTCAGGGGGACTGTTCTGAAAATCCCTGTGTGAACACCGCCTTATACTGCAGGTCTATCCCCTAATACGGGGACGCTCAGCAATGTGAGGTCAGGGGGACTGTTCTGAAAATCCCTGTGTGAACACCGCCTTATACTGCAGGTGTATCCCCTAATACAGGGACGCTCAGCAATGTGAGGTCAGGGGGACTGTTCTGAAAATCCCTGTGTGAACACCGCCTTATACTGCAGGTGTGTCCCCTAATACAGGGACGCTCAGCAATGTGAGGTCAGGGGGACTGTTCTGAAAATCCCTGTGTGAACACCGCCTTATACTGCAGGTGTGTCCCCTAATACAGGGACGCTCAGCAATGTGAGGTCAGGGGGACTGTTCTGAAAATCCCTGTGTGAACACCGCCTTATACTGCAGGTGTATCCCCTAATACGGGGACGCTCAGCAATGTGAGGTCAGGGGGACTGTTCTGAAAATCCCTGTGTGAACACCGCCTTATACTGCAGGTGTATCCCCTAATACGGGGACGCTCAGCAATGTGAGGTCAGGGGGACTGTTCTGAAAATCCCTGTGTGAACACCGCCTTATACTGCAGGTGTATCCCCTAATACAGGGACGCTCAGCAATGTGAGGTCAGGGGGACTGTTCTGAAAATCCCTGTGTGAACACCGCCTTATACTGCAGGTGTGTCCCCTAATACAGGGACGCTCAGCAATGTGAGGTCAGGGGGACTGTTCTGAAAATCCCTGTGTGAACACCGCCTTATACTGCAGGTGTATCCCCTAATACAGGGACGCTCAGCAATGTGAGGTCAGGAGGACTGTTCTGAAAATCCCTGTGTGAACACCGCCTTATACTGCAGGTGTATCCCCTAATACAGGGACGCTCAGCAATGTGAGGTCAGGGGGACTGCTCTGAAAATCCCTGTGTGAACACCGCCTTATACTGCAGGTGTATCCCCTAATACAGGGACGCTCAGCAATGTGAGGTCAGGGGGACTGTTCTGAAAATCCCTGTGTGAACACCGCCTTATACTGCAGGTCTATCCCCTAATACAGGGACGCTCAGCAATGTGAGGTCAGGGGACTGTTCTGAAAATCCCTGTGTGAACACCGCCTTATACTGCAGGTGTATTCCCTAATACAGGGACGCTCAGCAATGTGAGGTCAGGGGGACTGTTCTGAAAATCCCTGTGTGAACACCGCCTTATACTGCAGGTCTATCCCCTAATACAGGGACGCTCAGCAATGTGAGGTCAGGGGGACTGTTCTGAAAATCCCTGTGTGAACACCGCCTTATACTGCAGGTCTATCCCCTAATACAGGGACGCTCAGCAATGTGAGGTCAGGGGGACTGTTCTGAAAATCCCTGTGTGAACACCGCCTTATACTGCAGGTGTCTCCCCTAATACAGGGACGCTCAGCAATGTGAGGTCAGGGGGACTGTTCTGAATATCCCTGTGTGAGCACCGCCTTATACTGCAGGTGTATCCCCTAATACAGGGACGCTCAGCAATGTGAGGTCAGGGGGACTGTTCTGAAAATCCCTGTGTGAACATCGCCTTATACTGCAGGTGTATCCCCTAATACGGGGACGCTCAGCAATGTGAGGTCAGGGGGACTGTTTTGAAAATCCCTGTGTGAACACCGCCTTATACTGCAGGTGTATCCCCTAATACAGGGACGCTCAGCAATGTGAGGTCAGGGGGACTGTTTTGAAAATCCCTGTGTGAACACCGCCTTATACTGCAGGTCTATCCCCTAATACAGGGACGCTCAGCAATGTGAGGTCAGGAGGACTGTTCTGAAAATCCCTGTGTGAGCACCGCCTTATACTGCAGGTGTATCCCCTAATACGGGGACGCTCAGCAATGTGAGGTCAGGGGGACTGTTCTGAAAATCCCTGTGTGAACACCGCCTTATACTGCAGGTGTATCCCCTAATACAGGGACGCTCAGCAATGTGAGGTCAGGGGGACTGTTCTGAAAATCCCTGTGTGAACACCGCCTTATACTGCAGGTCTATCCCCTAATACAGGGACGCTCAGCAATGTGAGGTCAGGGGGACTGTTCTGAAAATCCCTGTGTGAACACCGCCTTATACTGCAGGTGTATCCCCTAATACAGGGACGCTCAGCAATGTGAGGTCAGGGGGACTGTTCTGAAAATCCCTGTGTGAACACCGCCTTATACTGCAGGTGTATCCCCTAATACAGGGACGCTCAGCAATGTGAGATCAGGGGGACTGTTCTGAAAATCCCTGTGTGAACACCGCCTTATACTGCAGGTGTATCCCCTAATACAGGGACGCTCAGCAATGTGAGGTCAGGGGGACTGTTCTGAAAATCCCTGTGTGAACACCGCCTTATACTGCAGGTGTATCCCCTAATACAGGGACGCTCAGCAATGTGAGGTCAGGGGGACTGTTCTGAAAATCCCTGTGTGAACACCGCCTTATACTGCAGGTGTATCCCCTAATACAGGGACGCTCAGCAATGTGAGATCAGGGGGACTGTTCTGAAAATCCCTGTGTGAACACCGCCTTATACTGCAGGTGTATCCCCTAATACAGGGACGCTCAGCAATGTGAGGTCAGGGGGACTGTTCTGAAAATCCCTGTGTGAACACCGCCTTATACTGCAGGTGTATCCCCTAATACAGGGACGCTCAGCAATGTGAGGTCAGGGGGACTGTTCTGAAAATCCCTGTGTGAACACCGCCTTATACTGCAGGTGTATCCCCTAATACAGGGACGCTCAGCAATGTGAGGTCAGGGGGACTGTTCTGAAAATCCCTGTGTGAACACCGCCTTATACTGCAGGTCTATCCCCTAATACAGGGACGCTCAGCAATGTGAGGTCAGGGGGACTGTTCTGAAAATCCCTGTGTGAACATCGCCTTATACTGCAGGTGTATCCCCTAATACAGGGACGCTCAGCAATGTGAGGTCAGGGGGACTGTTCTGAAAATCCCTGTGTGAACACCGCCTTATACTGCAGGTCTATCCCCTAATACAGGGACGCTCAGCAATGTGAGGTCAGGGGGACTGTTCTGAAAATCCCTGTGTGAACACCGCCTTATACTGCAGGTGTATCCCCTAATACAGGGACGCTCAGCAATGTGAGGTCAGGGGGACTGTTCTGAAAATCCCTGTGTGAACACCGCCTTATACTGCAGGTCTATCCCCTAATACAGGGACGCTCAGCAATGTGAGGTCAGGGGGACTGTTCTGAAAATCCCTGTGTGAACATCGCCTTATACTGCAGGTGTATCCCCTAATACAGGGACGCTCAGCAATGTGAGGTCAGGGGGACTGTTCTGAAAATCCCTGTGTGAACACCGCCTTATACTGCAGGTCTATCCCCTAATACAGGGACGCTCAGCAATGTGAGGTCAGGGGGACTGTTCTGAAAATCCCTGTGTGAACACCGCCTTATACTGCAGGTGTATCCCCTAATACAGGGACGCTCAGCAATGTGAGGTCAGGGGGACTGTTCTGAAAATCCCTGTGTGAACACCGCCTTATACTGCAGGTCTATCCCCTAATACAGGGACGCTCAGCAATGTGAGGTCAGGGGGACTGTTCTGAAAATCCCTGTGTGAACATCGCCTTATACTGCAGGTGTATCCCCTAATACAGGGACGCTCAGCAATGTGAGGTCAGGGGGACTGTTCTGAAAATCCCTGTGTGAACACCGCCTTATACTGCAGGTGTATCCTCTAATACAGGGACGCTCAGCAATGTGAGGTCAGGGGGACTGTTCTGAAAATCCCTGTGTGAACATCGCCTTATACTGCAGGTGTATCCCCTAATACAGGGACGCTCAGCAATGTGAGGTCAGGGGGACTGTTCTGAAAATCCCTGTGTGAACATCGCCTTATACTGCAGGTGTATCCCCTAATACAGGGACGCTCAGCAATGTGAGGTCAGGGGGACTGTTCTGAAAATCCCTGTGTGAACATCGCCTTATACTGCAGGTGTATCCCCTAATACAGGGACGCTCAGCAATGTGAGGTCAGGGGACTGTTCTGAAAATCCCTGTGTGAACACCGCCTTATACTGCAGGTGTATCCCCTAATACGGGGACGCTCAGCAATGTGAGGTCAGGGGACTGTTCTGAAAATCCCTGTGTGAACACCGCCTTATACTGCAGGTGTATCCCCTAATACGGGGACGCTCAGCAATGTGAGGTCAGGGGGACTGTTCTGAAAATCCCTGTGTGAGCACCGCCTTATACTGCAGGTGTATCCCCTAATACAGGGACGCTCAGCAATGTGAGGTCAGGGGGACTGTTCTGAAAATCCCTGTGTGAACACCGCCTTATACTGCAGGTCTATCCCCTAATACAGGGACGCTCAGCAATGTGAGGTCAGGGGGACTGCTCTGAAAATCCCTGTGTGAACACCGCCTTATACTGCAGGTGTATCCCCTAATACGGGGACGCTCAGCAATGTGAGGTCAGGGGGACTGTTCTGAAAATCCCTGTGTGAACACCGCCTTATACTGCAGGTGTATCCCCTAATACAGGGACGCTCAGCAATGTGAGGTCAGGGGGACTGTTCTGAAAATCCCTGTGTGAACACCGCCTTATACTGCAGGTGTGTCCCCTAATACAGGGACGCTCAGCAATGTGAGGTCAGGGGGACTGTTCTGAAAATCCCTGTGTGAACACCGCCTTATACTGCAGGTCTATCCCCTAATACAGGGACGCTCAGCAATGTGAGGTCAGGGGGACTGTTCTGAAAATCCCTGTGTGAACACCGCCTTATACTGCAGGTCTATCCCCTAATACAGGGACGCTCAGCAATGTGAGGTCAGGGGGACTGTTCTGAAAATCCCTGTGTGAACACCGCCTTATACTGCAGGTGTCTCCCCTAATACAGGGACGCTCAGCAATGTGAGGTCAGGGGGACTGTTCTGAAAATCCCTGTGTGAACACCGCCTTATACTGCAGGTGTATCCCCTAATACGGGGACGCTCAGCAATGTGAGGTCAGGGGGACTGTTCTGAAAATCCCTGTGTGAACACCGCCTTATACTGCAGGTGTATCCCCTAATACGGGGACGCTCAGCAATGTGAGGTCAGGGGGACTGTTCTGAAAATCCCTGTGTGAACACCGCCTTATACTGCAGGTCTATCCCCTAATACAGGGACGCTCAGCAATGTGAGGTCAGGGGGACTGTTCTGAAAATCCCTGTGTGAACATCGCCTTATACTGCAGGTGTATCCCCTAATACAGGGACGCTCAGCAATGTGAGGTCAGGGGGACTGTTCTGAAAATCCCTGTGTGAACACCGCCTTATACTGCAGGTGTATCCCCTAATACAGGGACGCTCAGCAATGTGAGGTCAGGGGGACTGTTCTGAAAATCCCTGTGTGAACACCGCCTTATACTGCAGGTGTATCCCCTAATACGGGGACGCTCAGCAATGTGAGGTCAGGGGGACTGTTCTGAAAATCCCTGTGTGAACATCGCCTTATACTGCAGGTCTATCCCCTAATACAGGGACGCTCAGCAATGTGAGGTCAGGGGACTGTTCTGAAAATCCCTGTGTGAACACCGCCTTATACTGCAGGTGTATCCCCTAATACAGGGACGCTCAGCAATGTGAGGTCAGGGGGACTGTTCTGAAAATCCCTGTGTGAACACCGCCTTATACTGCAGGTGTATCCCCTAATACAGGGACGCTCAGCAATGTGAGGTCAGGGGGACTGTTCTGAAAATCCCTGTGTGAACATCGCCTTATACTGCAGGTGTATCCCCTAATACGGGGACGCTCAGCAATGTGAGGTCAGGGGGACTGTTCTGAAAATCCCTGTGTGAACACCGCCTTATACTGCAGGTGTATCCCCTAATACAGGGACGCTCAGCAATGTGAGGTCAGGGGACTGTTCTGAAAATCCCTGTGTGAACACCGCCTTATACTGCAGGTGTATCCCCTAATACAGGGACGCTCAGCAATGTGAGGTCAGGGGGACTGTTCTGAAAATCCCTGTGTGAACACCGCCTTATACTGCAGGTGTATCCCCTAATACAGGGACGCTCAGCAATGTGAGGTCAGGGGGACTGTTCTGAAAATCCCTGTGTGAGCACCGCCTTATACTGCAGGTCTATCCCCTAATACAGGGACGCTCAGCAATGTGAGGTCAGGGGGACTGTTCTGAAAATCCCTGTGTGAACACCGCCTTATACTGCAGGTGTGTCCCCTAATACAGGGACGCTCAGCAATGTGAGGTCAGGGGGACTGTTCTGAAAATCCCTGTGTGAACACCGCCTTATACTGCAGGTCTATCCCCTAATACAGGGACGCTCAGCAATGTGAGGTCAGGGGGACTGTTCTGAAAATCCCTGTGTGAACACCGCCTTATACTGCAGGTGTATCCCCTAATACAGGGACGCTCAGCAATGTGAGGTCAGGGGGACTGTTCTGAAAATCCCTGTGTGAACACCGCCTTATACTGCAGGTGTATCCCCTAATACAGGGACGCTCAGCAATGTGAGGTCAGGGGGACTGTTCTGAAAATCCCTGTGTGAACACCGCCTTATACTGCAGGTGTATCCCCTAATACAGGGACGCTCAGCAATGTGAGGTCAGGGGGACTGTTCTGAAAATCCCTGTGTGAACACCGCCTTATACTGCAGGTCTATCCCCTAATACAGGGACGCTCAGCAATGTGAGGTCAGGGGGACTGTTCTGAAAATCCCTGTGTGAACACCGCCTTATACTGCAGGTCTATCCCCTAATACAGGGACGCTCAGCAATGTGAGGTCAGGGGGACTGTTCTGAAAATCCCTGTGTGAACACCGCCTTATACTGCAGGTGTGTCCCCTAATACAGGGACGCTCAGCAATGTGAGGTCAGGGGGACTGTTCTGAAAATCCCTGTGTGAACACCGCCTTATACTGCAGGTGTATCCCCTAATACAGGGACGCTCAGCAATGTGAGGTCAGGGGGACTGTTCTGAAAATCCCTGTGTGAACACCGCCTTATACTGCAGGTGTATCCC
Organism: Anomaloglossus baeobatrachus; assembly: GCF_048569485.1. Taxonomy (NCBI): domain Eukaryota; kingdom Metazoa; phylum Chordata; class Amphibia; order Anura; family Aromobatidae; genus Anomaloglossus; species Anomaloglossus baeobatrachus. Next base: position 3,327,085 of record NC_134364.1, on the reverse strand, counting down.
CTAATACGGGGACGCTCAGCAATGTGAGGTCAGGGGGACTGTTCTGAAAATCCCTGTGTGAACACCGCCTTATACTGCAGGTGTATCCCCTAATACAGGGACGCTCAGCAATGTGAGGTCAGGGGGACTGTTCTGAAAATCCCTGTGTGAACACCGCCTTATACTGCAGGTGTATCCCCTAATACAGGGACGCTCAGCAATGTGAGGTCAGGGGGACTGTTCTGAAAATCCCTGTGTGAACACCGCCTTATACTGCAGGTGTATCCCCTAATACGGGGACGCTCAGCAATGTGAGGTCAGGGGGACTGTTCTGAAAATCCCTGTGTGAACACCGCCTTATACTGCAGGTGTATCCCCTAATACAGGGACGCTCAGCAATGTGAGGTCAGGAGGACTGTTCTGAAAATCCCTGTGTGAACACCGCCTTATACTGCAGGTGTATCCCCTAATACAGGGACGCTCAGCAATGTGAGGTCAGGGGGACTGTTCTGAAAATCCCTGTGTGAACACCGCCTTATACTGCAGGTGTATCCCCTAATACAGGGACGCTCAGCAATGTGAGGTCAGGGGGACTGTTCTGAAAATCCCTGTGTGAACATCGCCTTATACTGCAGGTCTATCCCCTAATACAGGGACGCTCAGCAATGTGAGGTCAGGGGGACTGTTCTGAAAATCCCTGTGTGAACACCGCCTTATACTGCAGGTGTATCCCCTAATACAGGGACGCTCAGCAATGTGAGGTCAGGGGGACTGTTCTGAAAATCCCTGTGTGATCACCGCCTTATACTGCAGGTGTATCCCCTAATACAGGGACGCTCAGCAATGTGAGGTCAGGGGGACTGTTCTGAAAATCCCTGTGTGAACACCGCCTTATACTGCAGGTGTATCCCCTAATACAGGGACGCTCAGCAATGTGAGGTCAGGGGGACTGTTCTGAAAATCCCTGTGTGATCACCGCCTTATACTGCAGGTGTGTCCCCTAATACAGGGACGCTCAGCAATGTGGGGTCAGGGGGACTGTTCTGAAAATCCCTGTGTGAACACCGCCTTATACTGCAGGTGTATCCCCTAATACAGGGACGCTCAGCAATGTGAGGTCAGGGGACTGTTCTGAAAATCCCTGTGTGAACACCGCCTTATACTGCAGGTGTATCCCCTAATACAGGGACGCTCAGCAATGTGAGGTCAGGGGGACTGTTCTGAAAATCCCTGTGTGAACACCGCCTTATACTGCAGGTGTATCCCCTAATACAGGGACGCTCAGCAATGTGAGGTCAGGGGGACTGTTCTGAAAATCCCTGTGTGAACACCGCCTTATACTGCAGGTGTATCCCCTAATACAGGGACGCTCAGCAATGTGAGGTCAGGGGGACTGTTCTGAAAATCCCTGTGTGATCACCGCCTTATACTGCAGGTGTATCCCCTAATACAGGGACGCTCAGCAATGTGAGGTCAGGGGGACTGTTCTGAAAATCCCTGTGTGAACACCGCCTTATACTGCAGGTGTATCCCCTAATACAGGGACGCTCAGCAATGTGAGGTCAGGGGGACTGTTCTGAAAATCCCTGTGTGAACACCGCCTTATACTGCAGGTGTATCCCCTAATACAGGGACGCTCAGCAATGTGAGGTCAGGGGACTGTTCTGAAAATCCCTGTGTGATCACCGCCTTATACTGCAGGTGTATCCCCTAATACAGGGACGCTCAGCAATGTGAGGTCAGGGGGACTGTTCTGAAAATCCCTGTGTGAACACCGCCTTATACTGCAGGTGTATCCCCTAATACAGGGACGCTCAGCAATGTGAGGTCAGGGGGACTGTTCTGAAAATCCCTGTGTGAACACCGCCTTATACTGCAGGTGTATCCCCTAATACAGGGACGCTCAGCAATGTGAGGTCAGGGGGACTGTTCTGAAAATCCCTGTGTGATCACCGCCTTATACTGCAGGTGTGTCCCCTAATACGGGGACGCTCAGCAATGTGAGGTCAGGGGGACTTCTCTGAAAATCCGTGTTCTGGAGACTCGTCACCAGCGTCTCCCCGATCACCATACAAACGCTCCTGTCCTTAGACAGCGGCCTCAGATCCTCGCGGTCTTGTAAGGACCGGCCTTTCCCGGGCAATGTAGCAGACAGTCTTACAAAAAGCGCCTTGAGGATTCAGCAAGGGTGTGCGATATGTTCCACCTTCGGGGGTAAAGCTACTGTCCCCTGCCTGGAGACATTGCCACAACCTTTAAGGGTCTTTACACGTCCTCGTATGGATCCAGCGTCCCCCCGAGCAGTTGGGGCAGAGCTGTATCTGGTCTTCCCTCTCTGAAGACTGAGGAGATTTCTGTTCTTGAGGGTCCTATCTCTGAGCTGAAGCTGCTACCTCCAGAAGCCCCCGCAGGCAATATCCCTGGCCAGATGGCCTCCCTCTACGGTGTGTGGCTCATACCTTTCTCCTCCCTTTCTCTCGGCCATGAACATGTCTGCTAGTTTGGTGTCCTCTCCCTCTGGCCTCTGCCACACTCACGTGACAATCACGCACGTGCGAGAGACACGTATTTCCCCTGCGTGTTGCGTGCAGGTAAGTACGAGTCTCTGGTACGTGCGTGACACGTGTGTTCTACGTGTGCTGTCCGCGATAACACACGTAGAACCGGTAATTTACATACTCACCTGGTCCTTCCTGCTGTCCGCGCTGCTGTCCGTGGTGCTGTCCGCGCTGCTGTCCGTGGTGCTGTCCGCGCTGCTGTCCGTGGTGCTGTCCGCGCTGCTGTCCGTGGTGCTGTCCGCGCTGCTGTCCGTGGTGCTGATCCTCGGTCTCCAGCCCTGCCGTCTCCCCACTGCCGCTGCCAGGCAGTGAAGTGAATATTCAATGAGCATAATGAGCGGGGGTCGGCAGCAGAGACAGCAGCGCTGGAGAAGGGGAGTTAAGGTTTTTTTTTTCTCTGACACGTGTGTTTTCTCCGGCGCGTGTCACACGGGACCGCATCCACACTACACCCGTGTGGTACAGGTGCAGGCCGTGTGACACCCGTGCTGCCAGAGAAAACACTGACATGTCAGCGCATTGAAAAACGCACACACGTACAAACGCACACGGACACACGTTCCGTGTGATTTACGTGTGTGTGCCTGCTACAATAGGGTAGCATTGCTTTACGTGTCTCCGTGCCGCTGGTACGTGCAAAAAATGGCAAACACGTACCGGCAGCACGGATGTGTGTCACAGGCCTAAAGCTGCGCTGATAACAGCTGTACATGGAGAGAAGACCCTGACTTCTGGGCGAGGTTTCCTCACTCAGTGTAGAATTTAGCACATAGATTAGTGCCATAACTCGAACAGATCGTTCATCGGTACGCTGGCTCAGTGGTTAGCGCTGCAGTCTTGTGGTGGCTCAGTGGTTAGCACTGCAGTCTTGTGGTGGCTCAGTGGTTAGCACTGCAGTCTTGTGGTGGCTCAGTGGTTAGCACTGCAGTCTTGTGGTGGCTCAGTGGTTAGCACTGCAGTCTTGCAGCACTAGGGTCCTCGGTTCAAATCCCACCAAGGACACCATCTGCAAGCAGTTTGTATGTTCTCCCCGTGTTTGCGGGTTTCCTCCGGGTTCTCCGGTTTCCTCCCACACTCCAAAGACATACAGATAGGGACTCTAGATTGTGAGCCCCAATGGGGACAGTGTGACCAATGTATGTAAAGCGCTGCGGAATTAACAGTGCTATATAAATGAATAAATATTATTATTATCTGCACCGGGGGCTTTATGTCTGGTAGAGAGGAAAGCAATGACACCAATAAAGCATGGAATCTCATTTATAAAGCCAAAATGGGTGGTACCCCTGGGATGGCGCTCCATGCTCCTCTCCAAAGATGTGGAAAAGGCCTTAAGGCCCCGTCACACACAGAGATAAATCTTTGGCAGATCTGTGGTTGCAGTGAAATCATGGACATATTGTTCCATTTGTACAGCCACAAACCTGCCACTGATTGTCCACAATTTCACTGCAACCACAGATCTGCCGCAGATTTATCTGTGTGTGACGGGGCCGTTAGGGTCAGTTCATGGGAGAAATGTTGATATCTATTGTCTCAGTAAAAATAGATTTTATTTCGACAAACAAACCAGCGAGACCTTTTATGTAACCAAAACCAGCGGTGGCTCCGGCCCCCCCGAGTGCCACGGATCTGCCGAAATGTCCAGCGTTATGCATTGCTGCAGACATGGCCACACATGGAGCAAGGCTGCGAGTTTTCCTTGTCCGCCCTCCCATGGCTGCCCAATATTCCTCATTGCTGCTCCAGGCCTAGCATATGTAGATGTCTCCCCCATTCCCGCTCCTCCGTCTCCTGTTACTTCTGCCCTAGCTTCTCACACCCTGTTTTCCGGTCCTGAATTTCCCGGGGAAGGTTTACGGCTTTCCAGATTGGCACTGAGTGGCCGTCATTAGAGGCTCTGCAAAATATGTTGGGTGCCATGCCACGGGGAAAATTGTGCTCTTCTTGTTACAGAGACAGGAGGATTTGGGTACCCCCTTTCCCAGGCACAGAGGGACACGTCCTGTCCTTAGCAAGTTCATCACTACAAGACGGCAACAAGAAACCGCGGTAAAGGTCCTTTATTTATAAGGCTAAGTTCACACAGAGCATCTTTTGCTGCGTTTTTTAGGTCACAAACAAGAGAACAGGTTTTGGGACCGTGTTACCCAGATGAAATGTTATTTTAGTCGCCATTAAACGGTATCACAACAAGATTAGAATTCTGATTTTCTGAGAACAATCATTTGAGGTCACACAGATGCCCCTAGATGCAGCATGTCCTTCTCCCAGCAGAGTCTATGAGGTTTCTATGTCACTGTCCGCACCGGGCTTCTTTTGTTGGCTGCGTTTTTGAAGATGCCCCTAGATGCAGCATGTCCTTCTCCCAGCAGAGTCTATGAGGTTTCTATGTCACTGTCCGCACCGGGCTTCTTTTGTTGGCTGCGTTTTTGAAGATGCCCCTAGATGCAGCATGTCCTTCCTCCAGCAGAGTCTATGAGGTTTCTATGTCGCTGTCCGCACCGGGCTTCTTTTGTTGGCTGCGTTTTTGAAGATGCCCCTAGATGCAGCATGTCCTTCCTCCAGCAGAGTCTATGAGGTTTCTATGTCGCTGTCCGCACCGGGCTTCTTTTGTTGGCTGCGTTTTTGAAGATGCCCCTAGATGCAGCATGTCCTTCTCCCAGCAGAGTCTATGAGGTTTCTATGTCGCTGTCCGCACCGGGCTTCTTTTGTTGGCTGCGTTTTTGAAGATGCCCCTAGATGCAGCATGTCCTTCCTCTAGCAGAGTCTATGAGGTTTCTATGTCACTGTCCGCACCGGGCTTCTTTTGTTGGCTGCGTCTTGGCTGCGTTTTTGAAGATGCCCCTAGATGCAGCATGTCCTTCTCCCAGCAGAGTCTATGAGGTTTCTATGTCGCTGTCCGCACCGGGCTTCTTTTGTTGGCTGCGTCTTGGCTGCGTTTTTGAAGATGCCCCTAGATGCAGCATGTCCTTCTCCCAGCAGAGTCTATGAGGTTTCTATGTCGCTGTCCGCACCGGGCATCTTTTGTTGGCTGCGTTTTTGAAGATGCCCCTAGATGCAGCATGTCCTTCTCCCAGCAGAGTCTATGAGGTTTCTATGTCACTGTCCGCACCGGGCTTCTTTTGTTGGCTGCGTTTTTGAAGATGCCCCTAGATGCAGCATGTCCTTCTCCCAGCAGAGTCTATGAGGTTTCTATGTCGCTGTCCGCACCGGGCTTCTTTTGTTGGCTGCGTTTTTGAAGATGCCCCTAGATGCAGCATGTCCTTCTCCCAGCAGAGTCTATGAGGTTTCTATGTCGCTGTCCGCACCGGGCATCTTTTGTTGGCTGCGGTTTTGAAGATGCCCCTAGATGCAGCATGTCCTTCTCCCAGCAGAGTCTATGAGGTTTCTATGTCGCTGTCCACACCGGGCTTCTTTTGTTGGCTGCGTTTTTGAAGATGCCCCTACATGCAGCATGTCCTTCTCCCAGCAGAGTCTATGAGGTTTCTATGTCGCTGTCCGCACCGGGCTTCTTTTGTTGGCTGCGTTTTTGAAGATGCCCCTAGATGCAGCATGTCCTTCTCCCAGCAGAGTCTATGAGGTTTCTATGTCGCTGTCCGCACCGGGCTTCTTTTGTTGGCTGCGTTTTTGAAGATGCCCCTAGATGCAGCATGTCCTTCTCCCAGCAGAGTCTATGAGGTTTCTATGTCACTGTCTGCACCGGGCATCTTTTGTTGGCTGCGGTTTTGAAGATGCCCCTAGATGCAGCATGTCCTTCTCCCAGCAGAGTCTATGAGGTTTCTATGTCGCTGTCCGCACCGGGCTTCTTTTGTTGGCTGCGTTTTTGAAGATGCCCCTAGATGCAGCATGTCCTTCTCCCAGCAGAGTCTATGAGGTTTCTATGTCACTGTCTGCACCGGGCATCTTTTGTTGGCTGCGGTTTTGAAGATGCCCCTAGATGCAGCATGTCCTTCTCCCAGCAGAGTCTATGAGGTTTCTATGTCGCTGTCCGCACCGGGCTTCTTTTGTTGGCTGCGTTTTTGAAGATGCCCCTAGATGCAGCATGTCCTTCTCCCAGCAGAGTCTATGAGGTTTCTATGTCGCTGTCCGCACCGGGCTTCTTTTGTTGGCTGCGTTTTTGAAGATGCAGACCTCAATTCTTTTTGCGTTTTTCAGCCCTTCCAGGCAATAGATTTGACTTAAAATGCATTGGGAAAATCACAGTAAAAACACGGAAAAAATGCATCAAACGCATTGCATTTTTTATGCGTTTTTGCCACAGTGCATTATTTGGGACAAATGCTGGATCTTTGTGGTAAAACAAAGATGCCGCGTGTGAACATACCCTAATGTTTCATTCTGTGGATCCTGTATGTTGGGGGCGTGGATTTGGTGAGGGGGGTTTTCTGCACATCTTTTGACCATGTCCAGTTCTAAGGCCGTTTTGGTCCAAAGTGAAGAGCATTGTCAGGTTGGCAACAAGCACTACACATGATCCTGAGATATTCCTCCTTCAGCAACCGTTCTGAGGCTTTCGGTCATGGACGTTTCCATCACTGGTCTCCTCCGGTGTGAGGCTTTCGGCCATGGACGTTTCCATCACTGGTCTCCTCCGGTGTGAGGCTTTCGGCCATGGACGTCTTCATTGCTGGTCTCCTCCGGTGTGAGGCTTTTGACCATGGACGTCTTCATTGCTCGACTCCTTCGGTGTGAGGCTTTTGGCCATGGACGTCTCCATTGCTGGTCTCCTTCGGTGTGAGGCTTTTGACCATGGACGTTTCCATCGCTGGTCTCCTCCGGTCTGAGGCTTTCGGCCATGGACGTCTTCATTGCTGGTCTCCTCCGGTGTGAGGCTTTTGACCATGGACGTTTCCATCACTGGTCTCCTCCGGTGTGAGGCTTTCGGCCATGGACGTCTTCATTGCTGGTCTCCTCCGGTGTGAGGCTTTTGACCATGGACGTCTTCATTGCTCGACTCCTTCGGTGTGAGGCTTTTGGCCATGGACGTCTCCATTGCTGGTCTCCTTCGGTGTGAGGCTTTTGACCATGGACGTTTCCATCGCTGGTCTCCTCCGGTCTGAGGCTTTCGGTCATGGACGTCTCCATCGCTGGTCTCCTCCGGTCTGAGGCTTTCGGTCATGGACGTCTCCATCGCTGGTCTCCTTCGGTCTGAGGCTTTCGGTCATGGACGTCTCCGTTGCTGGTCTCCTCCGGTCTGAGGCTTTCGGTCATGGACGTCTCCATTGCTGGTCTTCTCCGGTGTGAGGCTTTTGACCATGGACGTCTCCATCGCTGGTCTCCTCCGGTCTGAGGCTTTCGGTCATGGACGTCTCCGTTGCTGGTCTCCTCCGGTCTGAGGCTTTCGGTCATGGACGTCTCCGTTGCTGGTCTCCTCCGGTCTGAGGCTTTCGGTCATGGACGTCTCCATCGCTGGTCTCCTCCGGTGTGAGGCTTTTGACCATGGACGTCTCCATCGCTGGTCTCCTCCGTTGTGAGGCTTTCGGTCATGGACGTCTCCATCGCTGGTCTCCTCCGGTCTGAGGCTTTCGGTCATGGACGTCTCCGTTGCTGGTCTCCTCCGGTGTGAGGCTTTTTAATTAAATTAACAAAGATATCCCCTGAAACGTTTAGGAATTGCAGCCATATCGCTAAAACGTCTCCTCATATCAGAGGCTCAAAACTAGTTTGACAAATTAACTTTCCCATAAATAAAATGTCTATAGTTAATCCTTTGTAGAGAATCTTTTGCAGCAATGACTGAAGTCTTTCAGCCATGGACGTTTCCATCACTGGTCTCCTCCGGTGTGAGGCTTTCGGCCATGGACGTTTCCATCACTGGTCTCCTCCGGTGTGAGGCTTTCGGCCATGGACGTCTTCATTGCTGGTCTCCTCCGGTGTGAGGCTTTTGACCATGGACGTCTTCATTGCTCGACTCCTTCGGTGTGAGGCTTTTGGCCATGGACGTCTCCATTGCTGGTCTCCTTCGGTGTGAGGCTTTTGACCATGGACGTTTCCATCACTGGTCTCCTCCGGTGTGAGGCTTTCGGCCATGGACGTCTTCATTGCTGGTCTCCTCCGGTGTGAGGCTTTTGACCATGGACGTCTTCATTGCTGGACTCCTTCGGTGTGAGGCTTTTGGCCATGGACGTCTCCATTGCTGGTGTCCTTCGGTGTGAGGCTTTTGACCATGGACGTTTCCATCACTGGTCTCCTCCGGTGTGAGGCTTTCGGCCATGGACGTCTTCATTGCTGGTCTCCTTCGGTGTGAGGCTTTTTGCCATGGACGTCTCCATTGCTGGACTCCTTCGGTGTGAGGCTTTTGACCATGGACGTCTCCATTGCTGGACTCCTTCGGTGTGAGGCTTTTGACCATGGACGTCTCCATTACTGGACTCCTTCGGTGTGAGGCTTTTGACCATGGACGTCTCCATTGCTGGTCTCCTCCGGTGTGAGGCTTTTGGCCATGGACGTCTCCATTGCTGGACTCCTTCGGTGTGAGGCTTTTGGCCATGGACGTCTCCATTGCTGGACTCCTTCGGTGTGAGGCTTTTGGCCATGGACGTCTCCATTGCTGGACTCCTTCGGTGTGAGGCTTTCGGCCATGGACGTCTTCATTGCTGGTCTCCTTCGGTGTGAGGCTTTTGGCCATGGACGTCTTCATTGCTGGTCTCCTTCGGTGTGAGGCTTTCGGCCATGGACGTTTCCATCACTGGTCTCCTTCGGTGTGAGGCTTTTGGCCATGGACGTCTTCATTGCTGGTCTCCTCCGGTGTGAGGCTTTTGACCATGGACGTCTCCATTGCTGGACTCCTTCGGTGTGAGGCTTTTGGCCATGGACGTCTTCTTTGCTGGTCTCCTCCGGTGTGATGCTTTTGACCATGGACGTCTTCATTGCTGGTCTCCTCCGGTGTGAGGCTTTCGGCCATGGACGTCTTCATTGCTGGTCTCCTTCGGTGTGAGGCTTTTGACCATGGACGTCTCCATTGATGGACTCCTTTGGTGTGAGGCTTTTGACCATGGACGTCTCCATTGCTGGACTCCTTCGGTGTGAGGCTTTTGACCATGGACGTCTCCATTGCTGGACTCCTTCGGTGTGAGGCTTTTGACCATGGACGTCTTCATTGCTGGACTCCTTCGGTGTGAGGCTTTTGGCCATGGACGTCTCCTTTGCTGGTCTCCTCCGGTGTGAGGCTTTTGACCATGGACGTCTCCATCGCTGGACTCCTTCGGTGTGAGGCTTTTGACCATGGACGTCTTCATTGCTGGACTCCTTCGGTGTGAGGCTTTTGGCCATGGACATCTCCTTTGCTGGTCTCCTCCGGTGTGAGGCTTTTGACCATGGACGTCTCCATTGCTGGACTCCTTCGGTGTGAGGCTTTTGACCATGGACGTCTCCATTGCTGGACTCCTTCGGTGTGAGGCTTTTGACCATGGACGTCTTCATTGCTGGACTCCTTCGGTGTGAGGCTTTTGGCCATGGACGTCTCCTTTGCTGGTCTCCTCCGGTGTGAGGCTTTTGGCCATGGACGTCTCCATTGCTGGACTCCTTCGGTGTTAGGCTTTTGGCCATGGACGTCTCCTTTGCTGGTCTCCAATGTGAGGCTTTGTCGTTTTTACTGCGGAGACTTCAGTTTCTTGTTTGTGGCTCTTTCTCCTTAAAGGGAACCAACCAGCAGGAATTCCCATATAAAGTTCTGGCAGCGCCGTCCTGGTGCTATCATGAGGAGACAAATCATCCCTTCAGTGCAGAGAGAGCAGCATGATTGCAGAAAAAAGGTCCCAAAGCTCCAAACACGAGTGCATTGGTTCAGTGGCGTGTGCATCGGGGGTGGGGGGGGGAATGTGTGGCAGGGAGAGCTTTGTGGGCCGGGTCTGCAGTCATGCGTCCTGTCCTGGCTGCTTGCACTATGTCTGGCGCATGCGCAGTATTGTTTTCAAGTTTTTCTCCAACTCTTGAATAAAATGCTGCCAGAATCAGCGCATGCGCGTACCACGATCTCCTGTGAGCCCATAGTGATGACAACTGGATATATACACTGTATATACACAGCGACTGCACCAGCAGAATAGTGAGTGCAGCTCTGGAGTATAATACAGGAGGTAACTCAGGATCAGTAATGTAATGTATGTACACAGTGACTGCACCAGCAGAATAGTGAGTGCAGCTCTGGAGTATAATACAGGAGGTAACTCAGGATCAGTAATATAATGTATATACACAGTGACTGCACCAGCAGAATAGTGAGTGCAGCTCTGGAGTATAATACAGGAGGTAACTCAGGATCAGTAATGTAATGTATGTACACAGTGACTGCACCAGCAGAATAGTGAGTGCAGCTCTGGAGGATAATACAGGAGGTAACACAGGATCAGTAATGTATGTACACAGTGACTGCACCAGCAGAATAGTGAGTCCAGCTCTGGAGTATAATACAGGAGGTAACTCAGTATCAGTAATGTATGTAGACAGTGACTGCGCCAGCAGAATAGTGAGTGCAGCTCTGGGGTATAATACACAAGGTAACTCAGGATCAGTAATGTAATGTATGTACACAGTGACTGCACCAGCAGAATAGTGAGTCCAGCTCTGGGGTATAATACAGGAGGTAACTCAGGATCAATAATGTAATGTATGTACACAGTGACTGCACCAGCAGAATAGTGAGTGCAGCTCTGGGGCATAATACAGGAGGTAACTCAGGATCAGTAATGTAATGTATGTACACAGTGACTGCACCAGCAGAATAGTGAGTGCAGCTCTGGAGTATAATACAGGAGATAACTCAGGATCAGTAATGTATGTACACAGTGACTGCACCAGCAGAATAGTGAGTGCAGCTCTGGAGTATAATACAGGAGTAACTCAGGATCAGTAATGTAATGTATGTACACAGTGACTGCACCAGCAGAATAGTGAGTGCAGCTCTGGAGTATAATACAGGAGGTAACTCAGGATTAGTAATATAATGTATGTACATAGTGACTGCACCAGCAGAATAGTGAGTGCAGCTCTGGAGTATAATACAGGTGGTAACTCAGGATCAGTAATGTAATGTATGTACACAGTGACTGCACCAGCAGAATAGTGAGTGCAGCTCTGAAGTATAATACAGGAGGTAACTCAGGATCAGTAATGTATGTACACAGCAGAAAAGTGAGTGCAGCTCTGGAGTGTAATACAGGATGTAACTCAGGATCAGTAATGTATGTACACAGTGACTGCACCAGCAGAATAGTGAGTGCAGCTCTGGGGTATAATACAGGAGGTAACTCAGGATCAGTAATGTATGTACACAGTGACTGCACCAGCAGAATAGTGAGTGCAGCTCTGGGGTATAATACAGGAGGTAACTCAGGATCAGTAATGTATGTACACAGTGACTGCACCAGCAGAATAGTGAAAAGAAAAATCTGTACAACAGCTTGATTACAAAAGGTACAAATAGTTTTATTAGATTTTATAAAGGCATTATAGCAAATACAAAAAATACAAGGAAATGTAAAAGCCGTGCAATTAAATGGTAAGCACCAGCAGATGGCGCCCTCACACGGCATAGGCATGTAAGTGCGCTGTAAAATAAGCGGACACTAATGACAGCCCGGCTGACAGCTGCCCGTGGAAAGACAGAGGAGTTCCAGATAGAAGTGTGCTGATAAACACACAATGTCCACCGGGACCATATAGGAAGTTCAATAAGCCATGGGACAGTATACAAAAGATCTGCAAGGTCACAGTATTAAGCAGACATACCTAAGTGTGGGATGAAGGATCAATACGAAACCTATAGGTCGGGGCTCATCCCTCATCCCACACTTAGGTATGTCTGCTTAGTATTGTGACCTTGCAGATCTTTTGTATACTGTCCCATGGCTTATTGAACTTCCTATATGGTCCCGGTGGACATTGTGTGTTTATCAGCACACTTCTATCTGGAACTCCTCTGTCTTTCCACGGGCAGCTGTCAGCCGGGCTGTCATTAGTGTCCGCTTATTTTACAGCGCACTTACATGCCTATGCCGTGTGAGGGCGCCATCTGCTGGTGCTTACCATTTAATTGCACGGCTTTTACATTTCCTTGTATTTTTTGTATTTGCTATAATGCCTTTATAAAATCTAATAAAACTATTTGTACCTTTTGTAATCAAGCTGTTGTACAGATTTTTCTTTTCTTTTCACCTTCATTTCTGTATATGGCTTTCCCCATATTGAAAAAATGACACGGGTTTGTCCGTGTCTGTTGGTATCATTAACTTCAGCAGAATAGCGAGTGCAGCTCTAGAGTATAATACAGGAGGTAACTCAGGATCAGTAATGTAATGTATGTACACAGTGACTGCACCAGCAGAATAGTGAGTGCAGCTCTGGAGTATAATACAGGAGGTAACTCAGGATCAGTAATGTATGTACACAGTGACTGCACCAGCAGAATAGTAGTGCAGCTCTGGAGTATAATACAGGCGGTAACTCAGGATCAGTAATGTATGTACACAGTGACTGCACCAGCAGAATACTGAGTGCAGCTCTGGAGTATAATACAGGAGGTAACTCAGGATCAGTAATGTAATGTATGTACACAGTGACTGCTCCAGCAGAATAGTGAGTGCAGCTCTGGAGTATAATACAGGAGGTAACTCAGGATCAGTAATGTATCTACACAGTGACTGCACCAGCAGAATAGTGAGTGGAGCTCTGGAGTATAATACAGGAGGTAACTCAGGATCAGTAATGTATGTACACAGTGACTGCACCAGCAGAATAGTGAGTGCAGCTCTGGAGTATAATACAGGCGGTAACTCAGGATCAGTAATGTAATGTATGTACACAGTGACTGCACCAGCAGAATAGTGAGTGCAGCTCTGGAGTATAATACAGGAGGTAACTCAGGATCAGTAATGTATGTACACAGTGACTGCACCAGCAGAATAGTGAGTGCAGCTCTGGAGTATAATACAGGCGGTAACTCAGGATCAGTAATGTATGTACACAGTGACTGCACCAGCAGAATACTGAGTGCAGCTCTGGAGTATAATACAGGAGGTAACTCAGGATCAGTAATGAAATGTATGTACACAGTGACTGCTCCAGCAGAATAGTGAGTGCAGCTCTGGAGTATAATACAGGAGGTAACTCAGGATCAGTAATGTATCTACACAGTGACTGCACCAGCAGAATAGTGAGTGGAGCTCTGGAGTATAATACAGGAGGTAACTCAGGATCAGTAATGTATGTACACAGTGACTGCACCAGCAGAATAGTGAGTGCAGCTCTGGAGTATAATACAGGCGGTAACTCAGGATCAGTAATGTATGTACACAGTGACTGCACCAGCAGAATACTGAGTGCAGCTCTGGAGTATAATACAGGAGGTAACTCAGGATCAGTAATGTAATGTATGTACACAGTGACTGCACCAGCAGAATAGTGAGTGCAGCTCTGGAGTATAATACAGGATGTAACTCAGGATCAGTAATGTAATGTATGTACCCATAGGGAGCAGTATTATAGTAGTTATATTATTGTACATAGGGAGCAGTATTATAGTAGTTATATTATTGTACATAGGAGCAGTATTATAGTAGTTATATTCTTGTACATAGGAGCAGTATTATAGTAGTTATATTCTTGTACATAGGGGGCAGTATTATAGTAGTTATATTCTTGTACATAGGGGGCAGTATTATAGTAATTATATTCTTGTACATAGGAGCAGTATTATAGTAGT